>NC_092874.1:19373973-19533973 GCF_028372415.1 Notamacropus eugenii
CTGGATGGGCATGGAGAGAGCTGAGCAGAAAGGACTCCATTGCTCTGGGCATAGGAACAGTGGAAAGATGATTTAGAAGTCCTTGGATCCCTAGGGGATGTTAAGGAGTGTCACATACTGGTATCATTTCAGGTCTGAGAATCCCAGAGAGTCTCATTTTCCAAATGGATAACTGACTTCCTTTCCTCCTTTTTGGTTTGTTTGTGCCCATGTGTGCTCCCCTTTTGAAATGCCATGTGACAGAGCCCTGTGAAGGAAGCCATCGTCAGCAGGGACCAACTTCAAACACCAGTTTCACACCTTGATTCCTTGGCTGATGGGGAGGGGCCATCTGCTCATGTCTATTTTCCCTGTTGGGAGCATAACCCTTTGGGTTGTGAATTGACCCGGTTTGTGTCACTGGCAGTTTTGACAAAGCCCATTCATCCTTACCACCAGATCTGAGTCTCCCAGGCTGTTTAACCCTGCTCTCCCAGAGTAAAAGTCCTGATGGTCTTTAGTGGGGATTTGGGACCTTGATAAGAAGCTCAAACTAATCCTGAGTTGAGAAGAGGAATCAACTCTACTGTGAATTACTCCAGAGTTCAGGCTAACCTTGAGGGAGACTGGAGAAAAGAATTTCATTTAATTAGAACAAAAGGTAAATACTTCAGAGGCCAGAAAAAGTGGGGTCCTTGAAAAGAAAGAAAGAGAAATGCTTTGGCTTTATATAGGTCAACTGTAAGATACCGAGAGTAATAACGATGATGATAAATATAATAACATGTAACATTTACACACTGCTTCAAATTTTACAAAACACTTTACATATATTAGCTCAGTTATCCACACACTCTGAGATAGGGGCTACTATTATACCCATTGTACAGGTGAGGAAACTGAGGCACAGAGGTTAAATGAATTGCCCAGCCTCACACAGCTAATGCCTGAGGGAAGATTCAAACTCAGGTCTTCCTGATTCCATGTCCAGCACTCCCATCTATCCACTGGACCACTTATGCAGAACTGGTTTTAATTTGCTGGGTTCCAGTAAAGAAGCAACCTTCCTGCTCACTGTCTGGAATTTATGGGGAAAAACATAGATAAGAACAACATGACTTCATTAGGGTAAAGAAACTTGAACTTTTTACAAATTCAGTTCAATTCTGTAAGTACTTTTTGAGTACCTACTGTGTGCTAGTTGCTTGGGATATGAAGGGAAAAATGAGATGGCTCCTGGCCTCAAGGGTATTCTCCAAGACAAGTAAGGGAAGTAAGTTCAAAGTCATTTCCTAGATGAGGCCTAGAGGGGGCATTCTGGGAAAGACTGGGCAGGTAAATCACCATGGGTCTCCCGGTCTTCTCTGGCAGCTCATAGTTCTTGCAGAGCAATTATCTAACTAACAGGAAAGCCACTGGTTTGCTTGACTTTGAAAAACCATCATCTCTCTCCATGTCATCCCAACTGGTCCTGGATGATGGCAGACCGGCCTCATTCTCCCCTCCCCTTCTTGCTCAGCCACCAGGTCCTGCCAGTTTCACCTCCATCATCTCTCTCTCCATCCTTTTCCTGGGCACCATTCCTGCTGAGAGCCTTCTATTCAGTCCCCCATTACCTCTTACCTAGATTGGTGTCTTATTTCAGTTCCCTACCCAGCAATCTTACAATCCTAAACTGATCGACTTCTTGTTTCTTAGTCTATCTGTTCTCTTCCATCTCTGTGCCTTTGCTTACTCTGTGTCACTTGGCTGGAATAGAGAGCAGTCATAGTTGCTGCCTGATGGAAGGGAGATCTTTCTTCAAGGTCAAGGTCAAATTCAAATGCCCCCCCCAAGCCTTTCCTGATTTCCTCCTCCCCTATCCCAGCTTAATGTAAAGCCTTCCCTACAGAAATCACTTCTATCTCTTTCTTTAACCTCTCATACAATTATATCCTTATACACAGCATAGTTATTTGTGCATGTCTCATTTCCAGACTTAGATTATAACCTCCTTGAGGGTTAGGGCTGAGTCATTTCTCATCTTTGCACTCCAAGAACCTACGTATACATACGGTGTCTATATCTAGTTCTATACCATTTTTATTGTTGCTTTTTAAAAATACCAGTTATTTTCCCTGATTATCCTTCCCCCCTCCCACATTGAACACTCGACACCCACTAGCTACCAGGACTGTGTTTGATTGGCCGTGTACATCCCATGTCTGTAGTCCCCAGTTCTTCTGTTTAGAAGAGGGATGTGTGCTTCAACCTTCGTTTTCCCATTTCCTATGGTTTTCCTAGACTGAAGTTGGTCATTACAATTAATCAGAGCTGATTGTCTGTTGGAATTGTGGTTGTTCTCCTGGCTCTACTTTTCTCCCCTGTATCTGTTCATACAAAATTTCCCATATTTCTTTGAGTTCTTCATAATCATAGCTTCTTGTAGCACAATATTATTCCATTATATTCACATATCACAACTTGATTGAGCACATTATAAATTCATGCCATCTCAACCCAGTAGGGTCCTCATCACTGCATCTCAAGACATATCTTTTATTTATCTCTAATGAGCTCCCTCTCTGTCACCACCAAACCTTGCCCTACGTCCTGCCCTAAAGGTCCCCTTGCCAGTGTCCTCATCTCTCAGAGGAAATCCTTGACTGCTTTCCCAATAGGATTAAAGATACCTGTTGTGACCTCTTTCATCCCTCTTCCTCAGGAGTTCAAATACTTTCTTAGAAACAGACAATTGCTACCTGTGTGATCCCAGGCAAGAAATTAATCCCCCCATGCCTCAGTTTACTCATTTGTAAAGTGAAGGCTCTTGACGTTCCTTTAATACCTAGATCTGTCATTTTAGGAAACCCTTCTTATCTTCACCTATCATCTCCTTCTCCCTCATCTCAGCAAATAGGGAAGCCTTCCTTCTGGCCAAAGTGACGCTTTCTCCTTGTGACTTCTGAAACCCCTCTCCCTTCAAACACGGGTCTCTCTAGGCTAAAAAGAAAAAAAGAGAACTACAAATCCTTTTGTGGCCCTGCTGTTTCTTCCAGTTTCATAGTTAAACCACCTTCAGCAGCTCCCTAGAGCCTTCTCTGGTCTGATTTCTAGTCCTATCCCCCCTCCCCCGACTCTGCTGTCACCATGGTCCCTTAACGACCAAATTCATAGGCTCAGTGCTTCTCAGCACCCTCCCCTTTACGTGTTACACAACCTCTTTGTACCTGTTTCTTGTCTCAGCACTCAGGCTTCTGTGACACTGGTTTCTGCTGGCTTTTCTCCTAAGGGTTTGGCTCTTCCTTCCCTGGCTCCTCCTCCTCCTAAGAATGGGCAGGCATCCCCTGAGGCATTATACCCCCTCTCCCTCCCTCTCTGCCTCAACCATCCAATCCCATCTTTGTCTAGGGTGTTCAAGTCTGTATATCTAATCCCTCCCTCTCCCCTGAGTTCTCGTTCAGCTTTTCTAGTGACCTTCTGGACACATTACCTGTGTGATATACGGAAAAGAGCGCTAGATTGGAGTCAGAGGACCTGAATTCTAATCCTGACTCTGCCTCTTACTGCCTGTGTGGCCTTGGTCAAGTCATCTGCTTTGTATACCCTGTATGTATCTACATCTGTGCACACCACATGCATATACTGTTTCTCCTTTTAGAACACGTGCTCCTCAAAAGTAGTGGCTGTTTTGTTTTTGGTTGGTATGGAGGAGGCCAGGTGCTTTCTTTCAGCGAGTTGGATATCTCCTTTGTCTTTGTCATATTTATCCTTACATCATTCTTATTTGTGATATCTCCCACCCCCATCATGTCACAAGTGGCAGAATGGATTTGGAGTCAAAGAACCTGGGTTCACATTCTACTTCTGATCTTTGTTCATCAGTGGCAAGTCCCTTACCCTCCTTGGACCTCAGTTGTCTCATCCTTAAAAAGCTCTGGTTTAACTAGACGACCTTTAAGGTCCCTCCTCATCCTAAGTCTCTGACCTTGTGATCCTTTCACCTCAACATCCAATGAAGTGCGATTTAAGTCATGGGCTGGCATAGACTTATTTCATGGTGGGGCAGGGTGTTTTTTATTTTTTATGCTCTGTTTGATTTTGAATCTGAAGTGCGGGGGAGGGGAGCACCTCATTCTAGAACATGTTGCTATCTCTCCTCAGATCAGACCCCGACACCCACTAGATTCCTGAAGAACTGTGAGGAGGTGGGCTTGTTCAATGACATCGACTGCTCCCTTGAGCACGAATTTCGCAAGGCCCAGGAAGAAGAGACCAGTAAGAGGGTAAGTCTGAATTCATGGAAGTTTCCACCCCTACTCCACTCCCAGGCTGTAAACCTTTGTCGCCTCTTAGAAGCCTGTGGTTAGAAACTAGGTGGCCCTGCGGATTGTGGGGAAACTTGGCTTCAGAAATGCTTTATTCATTCCCCCACGTGCTTCCCTGGAGGGACAGGCTCACTGAACCCCTCCTGCTGAATACAGTTTGGGCTGTCCACTCCCCAGCCAGCAAAAGCACAAGGCAAATAAGGCATCTGAAAGATGAAATAAAAGCAGAATCCACATGGTTCCCTAAGAGAACCTTCAGCTTCAGTTTGCTTCCTGCCTTTTTCCATGTGGGATAAGGGGGCATCTGGAAATCCAGTTTATCTAAAGGGTGAGAGCAAACCTTATGCAGGTGAGAATTGGGGGATGACCTGGAAAATGGGAGAATAAGAAAGGGATTCGTATGGAAGGGTCTTTTGGACCCTAGTCTTAGCTGCCCACATGCCTTCTTCTACATCCTGAAGTATCAAACCTAACTTTAGAAAATTGTAGCCAGTGCTAAATTGTTTCACAATGACCGCCTTATAATAGTTTGTGGTCAGGAAGCACGATTTCCCCTTCCTGCTTTTCTTTTTTTTTTCTTGATTTTCCTTGGTATCCCAAAACTTTTATTTATTTATTTTTTTAGTATTTTGTCTAAACCTATAACTAGCCCTTTGGCAGTTTAATGAATGTAATACTAAATCCGTAAATTAAATTTGGTAGTATTGGCATTTTCATTTTATTGGTATGGTGTCACTATGGATACTGAATATTCTTGTGATTGTTCAAGTTGTCCTTGATTTCTTTAAGGAGGAAATTCTTTCTCTAGTATGATTTGGACCCAATGTTGACCGAAGTCCCTTCCAGAAATTCTTTGATTCTGATTCTGGGAGTCTACCTACAATTCTCTACTTCCTTTCAAGGTGCAGGCTGCCTAATGTTGGATGAGCTTTACCTTGTCATGATGACCATTGTACATTATAGGGCTAGAACCGTGGTAGGTGAGCGACTGTGGGAGCAGGACAAAGGGGATTGGGAAGGGTTGTCAGTCATGGGGTCATGAAGATCTCCTGATGAGTTTGGTTAGAAGAGAATATGGAAAAGTCTGTCAGTCAGGGTAGGAAGAGGATTTCCCAGTATTGTTGCCCTATCTCCTCCCCAAATTCCAGTGGGTAGACCTGACTTATCCCACCATCCACAGCTTTCTCAAGTCTACAACAATTTCATGTGCTAAGCACTGGGTAAGGGAAATGTTATGGAATCTTCCACCCTCTGAGTCCATCTTTGTTTTGTTCAAGACCAGAATGGTCAACTTGGCTGGGGGGAAGACATCGCTATGTTGAGTGTATTTCTATAGTACCCTGTCTATGAGCTTCAGGACATTTTCCATGACTCATCTTTTCAGGACTGATTCAGTCAAAGTTTCCTTATGAAGGGTGAGGCCTCATATAATGAAGGCAGCCACTGGCCTTGGAATCAGAAGTTCTGGGTTCTAATACTGGTTGGCCATTTACTGTGTGTAGAACCTTACCTTATAGAACATCTCTGGGCCTCAAATTTTCATCCATTCAATGACAGAGTTGGCTTAGATGACCTCCAATGTCCTAGGTCTATGATCCCATGAGCTCCCTGGAGGATGAAAAACAGGGAGGGGTTTGAGTTGGGGAGGAAAGAAAAATCTAGGTCATAGGCTTTCAACTTGCTTCTCCACCCACACTTCTCCCCACACAAAGAATGAAAACATGGAGACCACACACTCTTATTGCAACATAATCCATTATGTTCTGATGGTCTGCTAGCATGTCCATAAGCTGTTCTTATTAAACCTATGCTTTGTAATTGAGTCCTATTTCTCTTGTACATAACATGTGCTTGATAAGACTTGTTGAATTGAATTCCAGAATTAAATTGAATTGTGAGTATAATTACCCCTATTGACCAGAGGTGGAAATTGAAGCTTAAGTGTTCTGATCCAAGGTAGAATGTGAACCCAGGTCTCTGGACTCAGTGTCTAGGGTTCTTTTCACTACAGATGAAGATTCTGTAACTGTCTCATTTTTTATTTTATTTAAGTCTCCATTGCTTTAGCTTACTAAATGCAAAGGTTTAAATTGTAACTTGTGAGATGAGCTCTTTGTTAAGAAAATAATCTATAAATACCCCAGTGGTTGCCACCAATCTCAGGTTGCTTGTAGGACAGGCACCATCTTCACTCATAGTCTCTTCTGTGGGATTTCGCTTTATCCACTCAGACAGCTCAGGAGCCGGCTCCTCAGCTGGCTAGTCTTCAGAAGCCCTTGAACAACAGTGAGGGTTTTCTACTCCATAAAATGTCAGGGGAGGACAAGGTTATTGATCCCTTAGTTAATTCTTGATTCTCCCACTCTATGAGTCATTCAATGGCATGGACCTTCAAGGTGGCCATCCAGGGTTGGGAACAATTTGTTTATAAATTTAAATGACCTCTATGGGTATTAAGTTCCTCAGCTTCTTCAGAGATGACTCTGTGGCCTGAATTTGAAGGCTAAAAGTCAAATGCGGGGAAAACAAGGGCCCTTCTATTAAACTTGGGATCCAGTCATAGACTCTCAGGGACCTTCCATGCTATCCAAACCAGTGTTGTCAAACTCACATGGAAATGCGGGCCACTGATCCATACATAAAGATCTCTGTGAGCTGCATATCAGCTTAGTTTTTAAATGTAATGTTATCTATATTTTATTTCATTTTTATTTATTTTGCTAAATATTTCTCATTGAATGGGGTCAGGCAGGAGGGAGAGAATTTAGAACTCAAAACCCCATCTGGGGTTTTCTTGGAGTAGTTCACCATTTCCTTCTCCAGCTCATTTTACAGATGAAGATACTGAGGCAAACAGGGTTAAGTGACTTGTCCAAGGTCACATGACTAGTATCCGAGGTTAGATGTGAATTCAGGTCTTCCTGACCCCAGGCTTCCAAACTCTATTCATTGTGCCATCTACCTGCCTTTTGTATTAAAAAATAAATTAATTTTTTTAAAAAAGATCACAAGATTAAAAAAAAATCTACTTTCCAATTACATTTTAATATGTTTGGATGTTACTCAGGAGAGCCACACGTGACCTATGGGATACTGTGTATAGGTCTAGACCAGTCCATCCTGGATGAGATGTCCCCTGTACAAGATCTTGGACAAGTGGTCATCCAGCCTTCATTTGGTGACTCTAAGGGGAAACCTGACGCCCTTTCCAGTCAGGGACAGCTGTAACTTTTTAGGAAGCATTTCCTTATCATAAATTCAAATCTGCCTCTTCACAGCTCCCACCCAGTGCCTTTGAGGGCCAAACAGAATGAGACTTCCTTCTTCCACAAGACAACCTTTCAGGTCCTTGAAGACAGCCAGCCCACCTCATCCTGGGCTTCTTTTCCCCAGGTTACACATGCCTCGTTCTACCAGTCCATTTTCCCATGTCGTGGCTCCCAGCCCTCTTGCACACCTGAACACCTTCTCCTGCTTATGCATCAGGTTACCAACGGCAACAGCGTCAAAGACGCTGGCCTGTAACAGTCCTGTGAGGCCTCACTGAATCGAATTAAAATATAATTGGGAAATAGTTGACAAAGTAAATGAAAATACAATAGAACATAGACAATATTGATATGTGGTTTCCTAAGTCAGTCTTTGGGGTTCTTATGTACCATTTAGTGATATCTCTTGAGTTTGAAATGACTGTTCTCTAGCTTTCCAAAGACATGGCATCCAGAATAGAATATGACCTGAGCAGGATAGGACATAGCAGGGCTATCTCGTCCTGGATCTTGGACATTCTTGGACATTATAATTTTCTTAATGGAGCCTAGGATGGTGTTAGGCTTTTTTTGATTGCCATATCCCTTTAAAAATCATAATAATAATATGCTTTAAAGTTTACAAAGCACTTCACAAATGTTATTCAATTTTATCCTCACAGCAACCCTGGAAGGTAGGTACTCATTTTACAAATGAGAAAACTAAGACAAATAGAGGTTAAGTGGATTGCCTGGGGTCACACAGCTAGTAAGTGTCTGAGGCCTGAACTCAGATTTTCCTGATTTTGGGTCCAGCTCTCTATCGGCTGTGCCCCCCCAGGACTTCTCTACTGACCTTTTTTAAAAAAAAAAACTTATTTATTTTTAATTTTCAGCATTCACTTCCACAAGATTTTGAATTCCAAATTTTCTCCCCATCTCTCCCCTCCGCCCACCCCAAGACTCAACTGAACTTTTGATCCACAATTTACAACATTGACAACAGTAACAAAAAATCCAGATCTTTTTCAAATGAATTTCCATGAAGCAGTTTGTGAAATAATTGTTTAACTCATGTCAGATTTTACCTTTGTGTCTATAAAATTGTTGTCTTATTTGATTCCAGCCAGTTGAGATCTTTTTGGATATTCTCATCTGCCATGGAAATTATTGTTCTTAGCTTGGTGTTATGTACCAACCTGGTAATCACATCATCCTTCTCTGCATTCAAGGCATTGATAAAAAGTGTGACAACAGTACAAGGCCACACCCAGATGGCTTGGGACCCTCCATAGGAGACCTTCTACCAAGTTGTCATCTTTGGGGCCCTCAATGACTGCTCTCTCTTGGGTTCCACTTACTCAGACTCTGACTACCTCCACACTCACTAGCTGTGTGACCTTGGGCAAGTCTCTTAACCCCAACTGCCTTATCCTGGGTCATCTCCAGTCATCCTGATGAATATCTGATCAATGGATTCAGATGGCTCTGGAGGAGAAGTGAGGCTGGTGACCTGCACAGTCCTTCCTCACTCAAAACAAAGTCAAGTGCAAGTCATGGCATTGTTTCTCTGATGGTGTGGTCTTCTTTCAGCAATGAAGGGGGAACACACACATGGATAATAGGAAGGTGGACTTTGAAATGAAGTCTTGTACAAACTGAGCCAATATTCCTTCCCTTATCCTAGAGGGCCTTCTCCTTCTGATTGAATTTGCTTCCCTCCCATCTTTCATTTAACCTGTCAGCCCCACTTTCCTCATCTGCAAAATGGGCATAATGGTAGCATCTAGATTACAGGGTTATGTGCAGATCGAACGCTAACATGTACAAAGTGCCCTGCAGACCTAAAAGCTCTATGTGAATGCTAGTGTTCTTGTTATTGTTGGTAATAATGATTGTGATGATTACTTTAATATTAGATAGTGAGAATGAGCTGGTCAGAGGCATGAATGTGTGTGTGTGTGTGTGTGTGTGTGTGTGTGTGTGTGTGTGAAAGAAGGGGGAACAAGGAGCCTTGAGATGGTCTCCTTTGTCTTGCTGAGTGAAATATAACATTACACCATAACATGGTTTAAGACTCTGAAGATGAAAAGCCCTGTGTATATGTAAGTACTAAGTGTTCCTCTTCTCCCCCAGGACTGTATTTGACTCATTATGCTGACACAGCACGAGCAAATTAGGGCATTTCCATGCACTTGAATTCCTGCCTAAATGATGAAAAGTACAGCCCCTCCCCAGAGGATCTGAAGCTGCTTGATTTATGGGAATGCGGGACCTGCTGCAATCCGAGGATCTCTGGGCCCCCGTTAGAGAGCAGGGGCACTGTGGGGTCAGTGTCAGTCAGAAGGGGGCCTGAGCAATCTGATTAAGCCTGTTAGCTGATAACATGGATGGCTTGGGGGCCTTTGCAGGGCCCCCCACTCCTGCTTTCTCCAGGCACCAGAGTGGGGACAGCTGGTCTCCCTGGAGAGGCAACAGTGAGCTGAGAAAGAAAACCAAGGACAGGCCAACAGGTAACACCCTCAGCATTACCGACTAGCTGGTAGTGCATTCGCCATCATCGTCATGGGGTTATTGATCTAGAGCTGGAAGAGGCCTCAGAGGATCTTACTACAGCTGGACCACCAAGTTCAACTGTCCATTTTACAGATGAAGAAACTGAGGCCCAGAAATAGTAAATGACTTAGGATCGTAGATCTAAAGCCAAAAGGGACCACCAAGTCCAACCACCTTCATTTTACAAACGAGGGAAGTTTCTCTCTGTCTCTCTGTCTCTCTCTCGCTTTCTCTCACTTTCTCTCGCTTCTCTCTCTCTCTCTCTCTCTCTCTCTCTCTCTCTCTCTCTCTCTCTCTCTCTCTCTCTCTTTCTCTCACTTTCTCACACACACACACACACACACACACACACACACACACACACACACACACACACACACACAGAAAAGGAGAGAGGCTATAGCTCAGCTCAAGTCATCAGTAGCAAGGAAGCTTCTAAGACTCACCCTCCAAAACCTAAACGTTTTCTGCAGGTTTTGACGATCTCACCAAATGCATCTAATGCCAGTAGTTGACTGGTGAATAGTCTCATGGGAGTTTCTGCATTTTGAGATGGGGAAAAACAGTCTTTTTGTTGGAAATGTTTTCAGTTACATTTACTGCCCTTGCCCAACTGAGACTGTCTTTGATCTCTGATTTTTTTTTTTTATCAGTCTGGCTGAAAGGAAACACCAATTGACCAAATTACTGGAGTTGACAGTGTGTAGTTTTCCTCCATCAGAATATCCCACAGCCCTTCCCCTGACGTGAAGTGTAAGCTGCCTTCTGGTCCCTGGGTTGCTCCCACTCTTTTCCTTCAAGCCCCATTGTCTTTGATGGGGCCTGGCCCCTGATGACTGTGCATCACCCGTGGAAATGACTGTAGTCTGATTTAAAGAGAGGGATCAGTGGGAAAAAGAAGGGAGTTAGTGTCTCTAGTGGGTAGAATATTGATGAGGGCTCCCAGGATCTGGATTCCATTTCTATTTCTATAACTAACTCTTAACTTGATCTCAGACTTGAGACCTGCTTTTCTTCTGAGTTTACAAATGGCACTGCTAAAATGCAGTGGTTTGGAGTCAGAGAGCTTTCTGATTAGCGAGCTAGTCTTGGGCCAACCGTTTCCCTTCTCTAGACTCCACTTTCCCCCACTATAGAATGGGAGTGGTTGGACTCAGTGGCCTGGCTCAAGATCTCTGACTCAATGAAGATATACTTTTAAATACTAACTATAGTTCTCCAGAGGTCAGAGCCCAAGCTGAGAGCATCCTCTCTTTGCCATGGTAGATAGCTAGGTGGCTCAGTGAATAGACCTCTGGACCTGAAGTCAAGCAGACCTGAGTTTAAATCTAGTCTCCAAACACTTATTAACCCTGGGCAAGTCACTTAGCTTCAGTTTGCCTCAGTTTCCCCATTTGTTAAAAAATAGGCATAATAACAGCACCTACCTCCTAGAGTTGTTGTGAGAACAAATGAAATATTTGTGAAGCACTTACCACAATGCCTGGCACTTAGTAGGCATTTAATAAATACTTGTTTCCTTTGCCTTTCTTCCCTATTATTAGATGCTCTTAGCTATGGTGCTAGGGTTTCTATCGGCAATGTGTCGTGTCAACAGGACTCTAAGGACTCCAGTGGAAGTCAACATGGAACCCACTGGGATTCTCCACTTACACAAGAGACACGCAAAAGAAAATTTCCCCCTCCTTGTTAGGTATTGGATGGATATGGGGCGTCCATTGTCATATTTCCGTGTGCTCAGCTTGATGATTGAAAGTCCCTGGGTGCCTAGTGTGGGATCTCGCACATCAGAGGTGCTTATTGGAGAAATGTTTGTTGGGCTTAATTTGGATTGTCTACAGCATGATGGTCTTAAATTATGAGTCTCCAATTTTATTTTGAGTGTTTTCGTAGCCAGAAGATACTTGGCAAATGGTGACAGCAGTCTTTAATTGCTATTTTTTTAATACTGAGAAACAGAGATTTTGAGAAATTTCAAGAGACATCCCCAAGTTATCAATAATTTTGTTGTTGATTATGGCGATGATAAGAGCCACGAAAGGATATACTGACATTCTAATACTTTTGCTCAATTGCAAATAGCAGTTACTTTGTCTACCTGTATAATGATCCACAGAGCATTAAATAGGAAAATAGAAATTAAATAGAAAAGTATGGCCAGCAGGACAGTGATTTGTCTTAGGACGTTTTCTGTCTGAAACCCGTGAAGGAAAAAGAGAAGAATGATTTTTCTATAGTAATGATGATCATTGATATTTGCACAACACTTTCAAATTTACAATGTGATTTATGTGCATTGACTCATCTGAGCCTGACAACCACACCTGAGGTAGGTTATTCCCATTTTAAAACTGAGGCTCTAAAAAAGCCAAGTGTGGACCTGGGGATCAGGAAATCAGCTCTACTGCTAAAGAGCTTTGTTGCCTTGGCCAAGTTTTAAGCTCCTTGGCCCTTAGTTTTCTCATCTGTATAATGGGAGGGTTGGACAACATGGCCTCGATGTCTCCTCCACCTCTGTGGTCCTGGGGGCCCATGACCTCTCAGGGCCTGAGTTTCCTCCTTTATAAAATGAGGGAGTTGGATTAAAAGGTCTCTAAGGTCTGTTCCCACTCTAGAAGCCTTTGAATCCTGAGTCCTAGCCTGCTGCCTCTCTTAGTGACAAATCCTTTGCTGTCTCTTTCCTTCCCCAATCCTTAACTGTGGGTGGTCCATGAGGCTCAGTTCTCCTTCCCCTGCCCCCACTGCATTCTCCTCTCTTTCCAATATCTCTTTAGGAGATCTTCTTGGCTCCCATGTCTCCAACCATCACCACTTACTCTGTAGTACTGGGGCAAACTCAGAAAGCCCTAGAATCTTGGCCAGAAGGACCTTGTCTTTTCCAGCCTACTCATTTTACAGGTGATGCAACTGAGGTTTGGCAGGAGGCAATAACCTTCCCAGGGGCACAGAGCTAGAAAATGGCAGAGCTGGGACTTGACCCAAGGGTCTTCCTACTTCAAGACCAGAGCTTTCACTGAAGCATGTTTTCTAGACAGGTGACCAGCAACTAGAACTTGGAGGCTTATCAGCCTCAGGGCATCTTTATTGAGCGCACTGAGTCAGAAGTCTTCCTTTCTTCCTCCCTTTTTTCTCTCCTCTCTTTCCTCTATCCTTCCTTCCTTCCTTCCTTCCTTCCTTCCTTCCTTCCTTCCTTCCTTCCTTCCTTCCTTCCTTCCTTCCTTCCTTCCTTCCTTCCTTCTTTCCTTCCTTCCTTCCTTCCATCTATACTATCTCCTATTATTGTTTTGTGAAGGCTCATTTTTTCCACTTGATACGTCTAACATGTCATCTTCAGAGTTCAGCCAGTCAGTGATCAAGGTCTTCCTGAACACCTACTGTGCTCCAAGTGCTGGCTACACAAAGGAAGTAGCCCCTGCCGTCCCACAGAGCATCCTTGCCCCTTGTCATCTCATATCCATCTCTAGATGGATAGAGACAGAGTGATGGCTAGATAGGTAGAGATATGTGTGTACTGCTTTATATCCATAACCCCACACCTCTGCAGTAAAAGGAGGGAGGTGTACTTTCTCAGTTCTCCTCCAGGACCAAACTAGGCCATTATCGTGTCATAGGGTAGTACTCACTTTCTAATGATAAATAAGAATACTAATTAGCATTTGCA
Organism: Notamacropus eugenii; assembly: GCF_028372415.1. Classification (NCBI taxonomy): domain Eukaryota; kingdom Metazoa; phylum Chordata; class Mammalia; order Diprotodontia; family Macropodidae; genus Notamacropus; species Notamacropus eugenii. The sequence continues at coordinate 19,387,725 of NC_092874.1, forward strand.
TAGAACTTTAAGGTTTACAAAGCTCTTTACAAATTTTATCTCATTTGTCCCTCACAGCAACTCTGAGAGGTAGGTGCTGTTATGATCACTATTTTACAGATGAGAAAATGAAAAGCAGACAAAGGTTAAGTGACTTGCCCAGGGACATACAGCTAGTAAGTGTCTGAGGCTGCCCAGGTCTTCCTGATTCTAGCTCCAGGCCATTGTAATAATAGAAGAGCTCAGAAAACCCATTGATATGACCCAAGTTTCAGGCACCCAATTCTAGTTGGTAAGGAATATAGCTGTCTAAGTCTGCCTTCCCATCAGACTGATTTACCATAGATAAGAAGAAGCCCAATCGAATTATTTGGCCAGGATATTCCTCTGTAAATCGATTTCAAAACAGACAAAAGGGCGGCCTCCTTTCCTCCCCCTGTTCTGAGGACTGACTTCCTTTCCCATCAGGATGATGTTATTCCAGGTTGGGCCAGGCTGCCGACTTGTTCAAATTCCATTACCTGTCCTGAGGCAGACAGGCCAGGCAGGGATTTGGGGCACTAAGCCAGCTCAGGATCCTAGCAGCACAGGCACATGGAGCACCCAAGGAATTGGTTGCCAGCTGAGAGTAATTTACAGACTTCCAAAGCGCCAGACTCAGAGCTCGCTGCCCAGGGTTCCTGGTTGACCGGATCTCAGCTGCAGCAGATACTCAGTCCGCCTTTCTCTTCATTGAGCTCTGCAATGTTCCTCTTGGAGGCAAACAGGAAAAACACATCACCTCCCCCTTCCCCCCAGTCCCACTTCTTTTCCCCTTCCTAGCCCAGGTTTTCAAAAATTACTATAAGATGGAGTTTCTGTTTTAGGGTGAGGGGAAAAAACCCAGTTACAGAAAGGAGGACTGAAATATTGAAATCTGGCCAAATGTGGGGTAAAGAAAATGTCCTCAATTCCCCCCCAAAACCACTGAGAATAGAGGTATTACGGTTCAGTGTACACAGCCAGGGGATCTGACTCTGCTACTTAAAACTTGTGGGATCTTAGATAAGTCATTCTACTTGTATGGGACTTAGTTTCCCCAATGGTAACGTGAAGGCCATTGGGTGAGATGACCTCTCAGGTTCCTTCCAGATAGCATCTGTGTTCCTGTGCTTTTCCATCACACGCACACACACACACACACACACACACACACACACTCACACTCACTCTGCCTCTCTCCAGAGACCTGGGTTGACGGCTGCCTCTATCCCCAAACAAGATGTTTGGCCTTGAACAAGTCTTCTCTTTCTGGGTCTTCATTTCTTCATGGATCAGGTGGACTTGAGGTTTGCCAAGGTTCTCTTCGGATGTTGAAACTGTCTCTTTCTATCTGATACCCCAGGGTTCTAGATCTGTCCCTTATGGAGGTGTGAGGGATATTTCACAATGAAAAAGGTAAAAAATGAAAATGAAATCCATCTCATTGGAAGGTGTCTTTTGGCCCAAAGGTTCCACAACGTAAATGAAAAGTAAGTCTGGCTAAAGTAGGGATGGAAACAATTTTCTTCAGAAATCTGACCACCTTCCTGTGGAAGGTTGGGCTATGGGGAAGTTCTTTGCATACTGATGGGGTTGAGGGCTTCTGAAACCCAGGTTCTGTGTACTGCCCCCCCTACTTCACCCGCAACTCAGACTTCTTCCCCTGGGTAGGAGATGGTGGTCAACAAAGAAAACGTGGAGTGATGGCATGCCAGTCTTGGTCTCGAGATCTGCCATTGTCTGTACAATGTAGAGGCCTTCCCGCCCATCCAGCCAGTTACCGTGGTATAGATCATTTACACAAGTCGGGGTAGTTGGGGGGCTAGTGTCAATTTTTTTCTTTTGGTCTGAAGTCCCTATATCCCATCCATCCCACTTATTGGGGCAAAATATCAGAAAACAGAAAGGTGCCTACGTATCCTTGGAGTATGTCTGTGATTTGTGTTCAGAGAACTGTCAACAAACTGATGGGAACCAGGATGGATTCAGATGTTCTGCCCTCCCTATTCCTTGGTTCCTAGGGGGGGTGGGGGTTGAGGGGGACTGGTAGTGCTGTGGGGTTCATGTGGTCCTTCCTCAAACTAACTCAAAGACAAGGCATGGGTCGAGTGTCATGATTAACCAATTCATTTTCAATTTGCATAGGCTTGGGCCCCTGGCCTTAGGATCCCCAAACCTCCCTGGTTTTCTTGAACAGCTCTTATTTCTCTTTCGTGTGACATCCTATCTCCATGCCTTTGCATGGACTGTCCACCAAGCCTAGAATCCTCTCCTTCCTCACCAGCTCCTTCCAGAATTCCCCATTTGTATTCCAGGCTCAGCTCAGTGAGAGCTTTCCTTCCCCCCTCCTCCCCCCCCCCCATAGTTAATGCTTCCCCTCACTCCCTGGGATTACTTTGTACCTGTATCTTCTTATCTCAGTAGTGTGAACTTCTCAAAGGCAGGGGCCATTTTATTTTTGTATTGGCACACCTAGCAAAAAAAAAAAAAAAGACTAGATCTGTGATTTTATTGGTATTGGAAACTTCCTGGCAAGAAAACTCCCTCTACTGATGCAGATGGACACTCTTCAACTCACCCAGGCTCCCACAGACAGTGTGTTAGAACTGAGACAGGAATCCAGGTGGTCTTGGCTTTCATACCATCTCTCTGTCCACTCTGCCAGGCTGTACACCTGGCAGATGGTTTGTTGTTGTCCAGTCATGACCCCATGGAGCTCACCACACCAGACCCTTCTGTCCTCCACTATCAGTCATGGTCATTGCTTCTATGATACCATCTATCCATCCCATCCTCTACTTACCCTTTCTCCTTTTTCCTCCAATCTTTCCCAACATCAGGGTCTTTTCCAATGAGTCCTCTGTTCTCATTCTGTAACCAAAGTGTTTAAGCTTCTGTATTTGACCTTCCAGTGAGTAGTCAGAGTTAATTTCTTTAAATATTGATTGATTCAATCTCCTTGATGGTCAAGGGACTCTCCAAAGTCTTCTCCAGCAGCACAATTCAAGTGTCAATTCTGTGGCACTCAGCTTTCCTTTTAGTCCAGCTCTCATAGTCATCCATTGGTAGAGGAAAAAACATAGCTTTGACTATACAGACTTTTGCTAGCAAAGTGATGTCTTTGCTTTCTAGTCTGCTGTCCAGATTTGCTTTAGCTTTCCTTCCAAGGAGAAGTATCTTTTAATTTCATGGCTGCAGTCACTATCTACAATGATAGGTACTTAATTAATTCATGTTAATTGATTGACTGATAGATTCACTTCCTAATTAAGCCTAGTAAGAATATTAAAGTCATGTTGAGCAAGCTAAGCACTTGGAGAAAATTATTTGGTTTTTGTCTGCTTTTCTAAAAGATCATCTTTGACATTATTTATGAAGCACCTACTATGTGCTGTTTTTGAGTCCAAGGCCTTCATTGTATAGAGGTAACTGAGGCCCAGAGACCCGAAGTAATTTTACATGAGGTCACCCAAGCCCCACAACCTAACTTCTCTGACTTTTTACCCATCCTTCTTTCTGGGGCCCCAGAGAGCTGCCCTGATTTATCAGGAGAGCTAGAAAGAAGCATGGAAGACCCACCTGAGTACCGTTTGGCTGCCATTTTGAAAGTGCTGGCGTCCATTTTGGAAGTGGCCTCTTTGATTGAAAGGCATTTCACCCGCAGCTTGTACAGACCAAGGTCTGGAGTCAGTGCCGAGTACGTATACCATGTGTGACCTTGAGCACAGATCCCAGTCAGGCTCCCCAAATCCTGCCTGGTCACATGCTGGGGAGGGGCTTGTTTCTGGGCCCTGATAACAGCCATCGCAGCAGAGAAGAAAACCAGTTGTGTTTTTGCTGTGGATTTAGCTCTGATTGACTACAGATGATGGCGCATCAGGCCTTTGGAGTCCTGGCCGCCCGCAAAGCAGCCAGGCTTCCTTCTGTGAACTGGGGCTTTTCCCGGCATGATTTGTTATGCACGGTGCTTAGGAATTTTCCAAAGGATTTATGAATGCAAGGTTATTGCTAGATTTTTTGGCACCATGGACCCCGGCATTCCTATCCTTCTGCCCTTTCTAACTAGGGCCATGGGGGATTCTGAGTGGAGGGACCTGAGGAGGTGCATGTGTGGGCTTCTCTGCCTTTACTATACATGAATGGCTTAGTATGGTGGAGATAGAACTCGCAAGTCCAGAAATGGGCCAGAAGAGTGCTTGTGTTGCTAGAAGGTCACTTCGGCAAAAGCTCAGAGAGGATTATGGGAAAGTGGTGGGGACAAGCCTTGGATCTGGAGTCTGAGGACCTGGGTTCACGTCTTGATGCTGACTTAGGGGGAGGCAGGATAGTGATATTCAAGTATTTTAAGAGTTGTTCTGTTTGGTACCAGAGGAGAACCAGGAGCAGTGAAGGGAAGTTACCAAGAGTCCAGTCTAGGCTGGGTATCAGGAAACATTTCTTAACAATTCAAGCTGCCTGAGGAGGTGGTGGGGCCATCCTCCCTGGAGATTTACAAGATGGTCTGGATGTTCTTTTGTCAGGTATGTTATAGTGGGGAAGCCCCTTTGATATATAAGTTGGATTTAGACCTCTTCCAACTCTCAAAATCTGATTCTCACTGATTAATGTGTTTCTGGGCAAATTACTTAGCCTCTCTTTGCCTCAATTTCCTCATCAGTAAAATGGAGTTATTGGACTCCCCTCATCTCTGAGCCCTCCACCCCCAATCTGTGATTGTCTCTTGCTGTAGGAAGTTGGTTACTGCATTCCATTTTCCTTCTTTGTCTTTGATTTCACAGTGGCACCATTTTCTCATCCCCACCATGGGGGTCAATATTCCATGCTCTCTGCTGCAATAGGAATGTAAGTGTGAATCGTTCAGGTCTCTCAAGGCATAAGAGCAAAGCCTCTTCAAAGGAAGGGCATTGTGTTTCCAAACTTAATAATAGCCACACTGTCTACTTTCTTTCTGGGATTTTCATGAGAAAAATGCTTAAAAAACTGAAGTTAGTTATGAGCATCTGAGTGATAATCATTCTTTGCTGCTGGGCCAGGCCTCTTCTAGTCTCTCAGAGAAATCAGAAGAGTTCTCTGTCTCCATCTACCCTTCTAGGGCCCAAGGGATCTACAGGGTAGTGGGCAAGATGCCAAAGGCTCTTTTGGGGAAAGCAAACTTCCTCTGTTGACATTTCTGCTGGGATCCTTTCTTTTTGTCTTGAGTTAAACTCAGATATATACATACTCATACTTGTATGCACATAAAAATGTATGTTTTTAATGTATCATATGCATGGAAAAGAGAGGGGATGGGAAAGGAAGGGGAGGAAAAGAGAGAGAGAGAGAGAGAGAGAGACTCAGAAAAAGCCAAATAGAGACAGAGTCAGAGAGAGACTCACAGAGAGAGACAGAACACAGAAAGAGACAGACAGACAGACACACACACAGAAAGCCTGATACAACTCTGTGTTGCCCTTTGAAGACATGAATGAGGCTCCTGACATACCATGAGCAAGGTACCCACTTTGAGTTGTTTTTCCGTTAGCCATAATGAATTTGTACTGATCTATAAATGCTCTTCCAAGGATCCTCTTGTGAACAGTGATGAATATTGCAAAACAGCTGGCTGAGGGCTAGGGATGTTGTCTGGGATCATGGAAGAGTGGTATGACCCTGATCTCTTTAGCATCATGTTCCAGTTGAGCTAAATAGACACACAACTGTACAAAGGTACATGCATAAAAGAGTATAATTGTGGATATCATGGACATTGAATAAAATATTTTGAATGTTTATTTTGACTAACATATTAATGAAGAGACCTAAGTTATTTTTTCTTCCTTCCTTCCTTCCTTCCTTCCTTCCTTCCTTCCTTCCTTCCTTCCTTCCTTCCTTCCTTCCTTCCTTCCTTCCTTCCACATAGAAATGCATGAAAAACACATGGGAAGGAACACTTCTGTCACTTCTCTTCCTTCATAGTTAGCTAGATGGATAAATAGATTCCCCTGCATAAGATGTCAGTTCTTTGAGGAAAAGGGCTGGTTAATTTTTTTCTTTGTCTCTACAGTCTCAGGCAGAATTCTTGGCACATAGCAGACACTTGATAACTGGCTGTGGAAGATAATTGGAGAGTAAGGTAGGGAGGGTTGGCTTCTGGCCATAGTGGAGAGAAGGTTGGCCTTAGAATCAGGAAGATCTGGGTTCAAGTTCCATTTCTGAGACCAGTTTTTGACCATGGTAACATCCCTTAATTTCCCATTGCCATATGCAGCTCTCTATGACTATAAGTTACAAGTTACAGACATGTTGCCAAACTGTACCAGTGGAGGGATTTTCACACATTCATATATAATATGTTATACACACATATATACAAATACACACATATATAAATGTAGATATGAGAGAATATGAATTGTTATGGAGTGAGTTCTGAATTTAGTATATGCGATATGTGCAAAGGACACTCCCTATATGTGCTTTCATGGAAGGTACCTTGTCCTTCTATGGAAACTCTTTGTTGCCCTGTTTCAGAATAGAGTTGAATCTACTGCATGCTTTGAGTCTCACTATCTCCTTCTGAGGGGGTGGTAAATACCTCTCCAGGAGAACCACACCCACTTCCTGTCAAGGTGTTAAGAATTAAGAGTAATTGACCCATGTCAGTCTACAGCTGATCTGAATGACTGCCATTTCTTCCTTCATTTTCCAGGCAGATAATCCCCCTTCCTTCCACAGAATCCTTTTTGAGACTTCCTTCTCCCAGGGTTGCCTCTGCTGGTGGCAGGCTGACAAATCACCCAGTGAGGACATGAATCCCCCACAAGCCTTTCTGCCTTCTTCATCTCTTTTTCCCAAAGAAAGAGAGAATTAGGAGTTGGGTTCTTTAAGTTCCCCGTCAGCACAGGGATCCTGCTCTCAACACCCTGTCCCTCTCCCAGCCCTTCGCTGTGTGATGCTTTGGTATCCCTGGGCCAAATGCAAAATCAGGCCTCTCCTCTTAATTACCTGTTCATATTTCAGCCACACAGAGCTGCTTGGCCCATCCAGAGGGGATAAACCTTCATTGTAATGGATTTCTAGTAAGACTATCTCTGAGATAAGACGCTGAAATCTTGGCTGTGGCCACATGCGTACCCTTGGCCATAGTACACCCATTCCGGGCTCCCCAGAGCCATGTTGTAAATGGATTCCAGGATACATGACTGAGTAATAAGATACTGCAGATACATTTGAGAGCAAGGTGCACTCCTGCCTTATTTATGAAGATAGACATGCTGGTGGAAGGCTTAATCACAGCTGATAAATCATTCTAAGAAAGCCTATTAGAACCATATGCTGATTCCATGCATTAATATAGTGTGTCTGGTTCTAGTCTAATAAGACAGGGTTTTCTCCCATGCTCTCTGGCTCTCTCTAGCACAGGCTATTTATCTGTTTAAGTGGTATCACTTGTGTGGGGGTATTTATCTCTCTAAGAGGTGCCATTAATAAAACAAGGTGAAGGGGAAAAGGGGGGATGGAGAAAAAAATGAGTCAAGGTGTCAAGTTTGCCATGGCCGTAGGAGCGTTGGGGTCTGTGTGCCTGGGTGTTTGTGGTGCTCTAAAGACAAGAAGGACAAGAAACATCTCAATTAGTGTTTCAGAAAGCTAAGGACTGGCCTTCACCCAGCATCAGGTAGGCATCTGGGTCCAAGTGTTTCCAGTATGCCCACCTGTCTGAAATGCTGGGATGAGGGTGGATGGAGGTTAAAGGAGAATCCTGACATTTGAGTGACTTTGCTTTTCCCAAGTGAGCTGGGGTCTGTCCCAAGAAGAGATTCTCTAATGAAAGCCATGTGGGTGCCCGTGCCAGGCTCTGTTCGCTGCTAATTGTTGGGGTCACTCACAGATCTTTTCGTTTAATCCCTGATTATTCCCCTGCTCTTTTTATTATCTTGCCAATTTCAAATGCTAATAATTGCATGATTTATTATTTATTTATAGCCCAGTCCACCACTTAAATGGTTTATTTAATGGAGTCCCAAGCAGTGACTGGGAGGTTTTCACCTTCCATAGCAAAGTCATCTATTGGTGTTTGTCTTAAAGCTGGGGCATGGGTACCTTCCACCAAAAGAGTAGCTTTCTGGTCATAGAAATAATGACTAGTGCATGGAGGGAGGGAGGGAGGGAGAGACTGGTGTCCACTAGGGTGGCTATTTATTTAAGAACGTTATTTTGTGCTTCAGAGTTGCTAAAACAAAGTGAAGGAACATCGACAAGTATTTCTACCTTGCCAGAGCTGTTTGGGACAGAATAGGGAGGCTGGGGTGGGCTTTGCAAAAGGTCCTAGATGTGGATTGGGAAGATCTGACTTCAAATCCCAGTTCTGCCACTAGCTGAGGGATGCAGCCCTCTCTTGTTTCCTCCCATACTTCCTCCTTCAGCTGACTCTTCTCTCTCCTCCCACTACTTCCTTACCTTTCTAGGCCTGTTTTCCATGGAGGGGTTGGGCTTAATTTTTTGTTTTTTATTTCCTGACTACCCTGATCTGACCTAGTTCTACTTTCTTTGTAGCACTGAGAAAAACCTGCCTCAGACAATTCAACCCCGAAGGCCAAGTTCAAGGTTTAGATCGGTTGGCTGGACTTCACAGGCAATCCAGGCATCCTTGTGGTGGGCTGGCCAAATGTAGACATGGTCACCCAGGAGGCAGGGGGTAATGGCCACATGCCTAGAAATGTGGCTTTCGTCTTTGTGATTCCATTCAGTAGGGAAAGGAGCTTATGCATGCCACGCCTCTTCTCCCCCCCCCCCCCCAAAAGAGATAACTGAAACACCCCTCAGCTTCTGATTCTCAGAAAAGCACAGACCACCTTGTCCACCCTCTCCCAGGAACAATCAGTTCAGCTTTCTTGGGACTAAGGACTTTTTTTCTCCTTTAATTGATTTCCTGTTACAGTCTCTAAAGGCATGACCTGACTTATTCATACCCCATGCTAGAACAAGGTACTTTATATACCAAGTACTTGATACATACTCTGAAGAAAGGGAATAGATTATCTGAGGATGTGAGAATATCCAAATTCAGTAGTCTATTCTCTACCTCAAATTTTTATTAAGTACCTACTATGTGTAAGGGGTTATGTATAAGCCAGGTCTGGGAATACAACCCCTAAACTGAGACTGTTCCTATCTTCAAGGGGCTTACATTCTAACTAGGAAGACAATATATAGCATATAAAATAACTGGAGTATGTAAATTGGGTCTGGGGGAGACATTAGCTATGGGTGGGACCAAGAAAGACATCTTGTAGGAAGTAAGCCTTGAGGGAAGCAAGGCATTCTAAGAGGCAGAGTTGTGAAGGGAGGGCCTTCTGGAGAGGGAGTAGTCTGTGATCCTAGGGGCACTAGGGAGCAATGGAAGCTTCTATGCAAATCTAAAGCCCAGGTCTTTTGATTCCCTGTCTCACCCCTATCATACTTTTCTTAAATAACTTGTTTTTCAGAGGGGGTGGGGAAAAGATGATTGTGAAGCAAAGCTCAGCTAAGGGTATATTGTGATCTCTCTGTGGAAATCTGTCTCTGCAGATAGGCAGGGCCAGATGAGCCTTGCCCAAATTCAAATAAACATTTAGGGCCATTCAAAACCATTAAGATTTTTTTCCCCCTCTGGCTTGAGGTAAACCAAATAAACAAACCTCTTCCCCAAAGAGATCCAGTTTGCTGCCTTTCCTAGTCAGCCAAACTAAGCTCTCCAAGACAGAATCTCTCCAAGTACTTCCTAATGGGTTCATTCTAGAATATCTTCTGCTTTTGAGTCTCAGCATTCACCCTGCTAATCATTGTCATCCTCCTTAATATTTTGATACCTTTGAATGGCCTGAGAAAGTTGTTTTTTGCAGTAAACAGAGCCCTTCCTCCAATCTTTAGATTGCCTTAAGGTGGGCAATCTCCTTGGGACACTCAAGTCCATCCAGCTGTCCCAGTTCTGTGGAATTCTCCAGGAGCCTAATCAGTAAAGGATATGAAGGAGGAGCTAGCAATAGCTTTGGAGAGCTAAGTTACCGTCTCAGTCTTTTGAACCCAGATGCCCATTTTCTGGGGAGAAAGAAATACAAGAAATAGCACTGGGGTACAGGGGAAAGAATGCTGACTCTGGAGTCAGAGGTCCTGGGTTCAAAGCCTGCCTTGAATGCTTATTACTACCTATGATCTTGGGCAAATCCTTCACCTTGTCTCAGTTTTCTTAATTGGAAAATTTGGGGTTGAAGTGGGTGTGCTTCTGAGTCACTTCCAGGTCTAAAACTTGACCTATTAGCTTTGGGAATTCCACCTCTCCCCAAATGAAAGAGGAAATCTCAAGTTTATTTTCCCCTCTCCTTTTTTCAGCCATCTGTATCCTTCAGAGATCTCAACACCATATCCTGTTATGATTCCCAAATCTGTAAAACAGGCACCAGGATTGCATTGCTTGCAGCTCTACCTACAACCAGCACCCCGATTGTTGTTTTTGTTGTTTTGCAAAGTGGCAAAAGGTGTCTGGAGCCTGGGAGGTGTGTTTGGAGTCGGAGGACTTGGGTTTGAATCCTGACTTTGTGACTTAGTGCTTATCAAGTAACTTAAACTCTCCAAGACTCACTTTTCCCATCTCTAAAATGAAAGATTTTAGTTAACTGCCTACTTCCCACTCTGAATCTGTGAGCACAAAGAGATAGAAGCGCCCTCCAAGTTCTTATGGTCTGTTTCCTTCACTTTACAGATGGTGAGTCTGAGATTTGGGATGAAGGGATTTTAGAAGCCACCTAGATCAAGTCTCTCATTTAACAGATTAGGAAACTGAGGCCTAGAGGCACTAAATGACTTGATTACACAGGACAAAGATTCAGCACTGGCAGGAAACTTTGAGTTCATCTGGTCCCACTCTCCTCGTTATTAGGAATCTGAGACTCATGGAGGTTGTCCAGGCTCACACAGGTAATAGTTAGCAGAACCAGGAACCCAACCCAGGACTTTGGACTTGAAATGCAGGAATCTTTCTGCCAAGTCACTGTCCTACCTCACGGGTCCTAGAATGATTCTGCCTCTTTGTGCTGGATATGTGCTAAGGTGAGCATCCCTGTGTTTCAGTGTTCGGGAGATTTAAGGATGGACAAAATTTATGAAGGAAAGCAGCCAGCACCTTGATCTTCCATGGGAGTCACTGTACAGCTGTGGTTTGGAGCCCAGAACCAGTTTCCATCACATAACTGTGTGATGGGCATGGTTTATTCACGGGTTTCTTCACAAATCAGCCACCCTCATACAAGGAGCTGGGTTCCAGCTTGTCCACCCCCAGGGAGCCATGAAGGCATTGGCTGTCTACTCTTCATGCTACTCATGGAGCAGAGGGAAAAGATTTGTGTGAGAGTGGCGCTGAAGCGAATGGGGCTGGGCTGAGAGCCTGGCCCAAGAAGGCTCTCCTAGAGATCTCAGTGGGCAGCAGACAAAGAACTGCCTGTGCAGATCAGGAAAGCAATGAGGCAAAGGAAAAAAATCACAGATATGACAAGTTTCCACCACTTATTAAAAATGTTTCATGTTTCATGGGTGAATTTCCCCAAAATTTTAATGTGCTTAAACCTGGTCCTACATATGATTAAAGTTGCAATGACCTAAGAGAGTAGTCAAGTGGCACCATTTACTTAATCAATCTTGCCAGTCCTCTGTGGGTCAGAGAGCTTGACAAAATGAACCATATACCTCCCCCCCTCCACCCCCCTTGCTTTTCCCTTTTCTGGACTCTCAAACAGAGGGGAAGAGAAAGTCAAAGTCATCCCTAAATGGCACATTCCTACCCAGAAGATGGCATGAAGGCAAAGCTTTCCTTCAGCAAGGAACTGCAATGGTCTTCCTCCTCATTCTCTTCCCTTGAGTCTTTTCACAGGCTTCCTGGTCACTAAGTATGAAGGAGGGCACTTGCAGAGGTCTAGGCAGGCTGGTTTCTCTCTGCAGGAGGGTGGAAGGAGGACTGGGGGATGGAGGGACCAGGACAAGATTAAATCAGAGGGACCCATCACTGCTCCTGAATCCCTACAATCTGTGACTCCCTGAGAAGGACTTCCCATTCTCCTGCTTTCCTCCCTTCCTTCTTTCTCTGCCTTATCTTTTCACGTAAGAGAGGGTCATGTTTAATCTTCTATGGAAAGAGCTGCCTGGCAGCCCCCACGCTGGAGCATGAGGCTGGTAATGTCCATGGCCTGGCATTGACTTAACTTGGGAAGGGTCCCCATTGCATCTGGACTGGTCTCTGTCTCTTTGCTGTGGTAGTGGTGGGGAACCCTGTTCAGAATAGACTCAGTCAGAGTCCCATGTCAAGAGCTGTTGATGTCCAAGCAGGAAAGTGTGACCAAAAAGCTGAAAAAACAGATGATCACATAAAAACCCGCCTCTGGGGAAGTAGACCATTAGTCAGCCTTATTTATTTATTTTTCCTTTGCTGCAAGGCTCACTATGAAGGAGCTGGGATTACCATATAAAAGGCGATGCGAGAGCTGACCTTCCCATATGATTAGGAGGAAAGCTTTATTCTGGATTTCTGCCACCTGCAATCTGTTTATATTCCTCAGATCACCAAGCCTTTGAATGCTTTGCCTGGAATGGGCCAAGTCACATCATAAGTGTGTCTCAAAATAAACAGCCTGAGCCTGTGGCTAGCACTCTCAGGAGTCATCCCCTCTCTTCCTCTCTGCTGGGCTGTCTTTCCTTTTATCCCGAATCAGGACCGAACCTGAAGACAAGCTGTGACAGGGCATCCTGGAAAGAGCTAGCCTTCTTTTTGGGGGGGAGGGGGGGCGGAGAGAGGAAGGGAAGTGGGGGAAGGAATGCGCCCAAGAAATTTTGGCAATACCTTGGAAAAATCGTCAGATTTCCTTTGCTTGGGAGAGATTAGGAACCTTCCAGGGACTGCTCACTGGGCTGCCCCTTGGGGCCAGATCATGAAGCACATTCAGAATGTGTTTCTCAAGGTCGGTGGGCTTTTTTTTTTTTTTAAACTAGTTGAAGGGAAAATAAGGTGATCTAATCTTTGGAGGAATGCTTTCCTGTGGGCTCACCATGGAACCAAGACAACCACCTCTCTTTTCCCCTTAATGGCTGATGTCCATTTAAAGCGTCTGAGTTTTACTTTAATCCAAGCTGCAGGTTTTAGTCACAAATTGAGTCTTCCCTTCCAGTCCTCCTTTATCAGGTGTTCTCAAAGGTTCCCAGGTGGGAGCTCAGTCATGTTTCTGGCTTCACTCAAGTATTAGAGGAGGCTGTTTCTTCCTACTGGCCTCAGAGGAGAGAAGGGAGCTAGATCTGCCCCCAGAAGAGACTGAGTTCCAAGTCTTCACTGGTTTTGTGACCATGGACAAGTCCCTCCTCTGAGTCTTAAGTTTCATTATTTGTAAAATGGGGATGAGGGGCAATGTGACATAGTGGACAAGGGGCCAACTTGGGGCCAAAAAGAGCTGGATTCAAGTCCTGCCCCTGACCTTAATCAGTTGCGTTGGGGTAGACAAGTCACTTAGAGGCAACTGTCTAAGCCTGTAAGGTATAGGGGAATTGCCAATCTGTCTTGGTAGAGGGGGTTTCCTTATGAGGAATTCCCTGAACTGATGAAATCATAATCAATCACAAGAAATATTTGGACATTTTGGTATGGAGGAAGGAGCGGTGACTTTGAAGGCAGAGCACTTGAGTTGAACTCTTACCTCTTTTCATCTCACTTTCCTTATCTGTAAAATGAAGATATTGGACTAGATGAACTTGAAGGTTCCTTTCCACTCTAGATCCATGATCCTATGTGCCAGGTTCCATGTTGGACAGTGGGGATACGGAGAACCAAAATGGAGGAATTTATAAATTGGGTACTAATGTTGGTGCTTCCATCGTCCTCGGAGATTCCTTGGGAGAATAAAATGAGATCGTGTGTGTAAAGCCTTTAGGAAATGTTAAAGTTCTGTATAAATGCCACTTACTAAACAGCAAAAACATAATAGTAATGATGATGATAATAAATATAAATCCATTTTTGCTGAAAACCAGAGGTGGAGAGTAAGGAATCATTCACTATTTCCTGATCCATGCTGATCTGTGGCATCCTTCAGTCTTGATATCCCACCACTGAATGTCTTGGATTAGGTTAAAAAGGCATATAAAGAAAAAGAATTAAGGCAGTGTTTACTCACCTTTGTTTGGGGTGAAATAATTAGGATTCTCTGAGGAGATTTCGGCACTATTGATTATTTGTCTTCTAAACTTTTAAACTTCTAATTACCTGTGTTAGAAGGTTTCCTATATGGGGATATTTTCCAGTATGAAAACTGTCTAATATTTTCTTTTCTGCCCCTTGTTGTCCTTCTCATGCTCCTCCCTTATTCTAGGGGTATTCCAATTACTTCACCCTCAACCAGCTTTTATTTCATTTATGGATGCCATTGATGTTTTCAAGACTGAAAAGGTTTCATGGTTACTTTTGTCTGAGAAATAATAATGATGAAAGAAGAGCTGTGATGATGGAAATGGTAATAAAATGGTTTAGGATCAAAAGGTGGTTTAGTGTAGTGAATGATGAAATGGTCTTGGAGCCAAGAGGACTTGGGTGCGAGTCCTGCCTCACATACAATGACTTTGTAATTCTGGGCAATGCTCCTAACCTTCCAGAGCTCCAGAAATCTCCCCCAAACTCTGAAATGGGGGAAGGGGCCGACCTAAATTTCCATCAGTAGAGTCCATTCCCCATCTTCTCTATACTAATAAGCCGTAGAATTGCTAAAATGATAAAAAGCAAAACCATATTAGATCATAGTTCTAGACCTGGAAGTGATCTGAGGTGATCCAGCCCAATCCTTTCCTTTACTGAGGAGAAAACTTAGGACCAGGGTTGAATAACTTGCCCAAGACTGCAGAAGTGGTGAATGCCAGTGGTAGAATTTGAACTCAGGTTCTCTGACTCCAGACCCTGTGCCCCTTCTTCTGTGGATGACGTTCTAACTCGGTCTCTTTGTCCATGATACAAGTATTGACTTAGTAAAGTCTGTAAGACTGTCAATCTTCAGGAGATTGATCACCCTACTGTACAGAAGGAAAATTGAGACAAAGAAATTAATTCAGGGTTACAAAGTATATTGATGGCAAATGGAGAAAAGGATTTTGAAATCCTGATTTTCCCCTTTCTTCTGATGATTTTTTCCTTTTATTGTGGCCTGCCTTCCTCAGAAGGAAGTGAACAACTTAGGGATGTTCTATTAATAAGTCACATTCAAAAGTTTCATGGGAGTTTCCTGAAGGAAAGGCATAAGACCAGAGGAGAGAGCTTCATGGTAGCACATTGCCCATTCTGAGCTTCAGAAAAGCTTGGGGTCAAGGACATTTCTAAAGATGTCTCAGTTTAACCTGAAAAAAAATCAAAATTTGATTTGCCTTTTGTTTTGACTCATCCTTGTATACAGCACTTTCTAAGAAGTTGGGAAAACATTCTCTTTCCAATAGGTTGAGTCCTTCTGTTTGGCAGGGACCATCTTTAGTCCTGTGTTTCATGGGGATTGAACATGCTTATTATTTCTTCTTTCACAATAATCCAAGCTAAGAATTCTGACAATCATATGGAATTCCCATCCTGAGTACCAAATTCTGGAGGGAGACACCCCAGGCGGAATTTGCTGTTTCATTAATTTTGTGTAACTTCTCTCCTCTCTCTCTCTCCTTCCCTCTCTCCCCTCCTCTTCCTCTTTCCCTCTCTCCCTCTCATGTTTCTCTGAAAAAAAAATTGATTGTTCATTTTGTTTAACTCACCTTGGTAAGCGACACTTTCTTTCCCTCTCTCTCCTTCCTGCTCTTTTTCCCTCCTCCCCTCTCTCTTTCTCTTTCTCTCTCTTTCCTACTCTTTTCCTCTAATTTTGCAACAAAAGTTTATGAGTGTAGGGAGACAGGTCCAACCTGAAGCCTCAAATGCTTGATGATAGCACTCTGCCTTGCTCTTTACTGTCCCTGGGTCTTCTTATCCCAACTCTAGAATAGGTAATCTAACTCCCTAGATAGTATTAACCCCACAACACCAGAGTGAAAAGAATCATGGAGCCTCCCAGTACTAGAACGGAGTATTCCCTAATCCCACTGCTCCTCCCTACTATTGATTGTCTCCTTATCCAATTTACCAGAGAATTTCTCACTGGTGCTTGGCTCCTTCCCAAATTGGAGTGTAATCTTTAAAAGATTACACTGTGTAACGAAGGGACAAGGAGCTCTTTATTAACTAGTATGGCCAGTCAGGCATTTTCTTCTAGGAAGGGCAGATGGATGGACTGGCTCTGGGACTTAGCTCTGTCCTTTGTACTTTCTTAGCCTTTCCTTCCTTATGCCCATGTCTCAGGGGAGGGTGAAGGCTAGCATGGAGCGGAACCTCTAGATTCAGGGGGAAATAGTAGCAAGTTAGAATTAAGGCAATTACTCTCATAATTTGGTGGTTCATAGCAGACCTGTGATTGCACAAAGATTGCATTACAAATCAGACACCACAGTGGGATGTAAATACTCCTCTGACTCCCAGCGCTGCAGATTGTGGGCAAATGCAAGCATTTTCCTGCATGAGTTGAAATTCAGATTACATTTAATTCTTCCTTATCCCTTACTCCTCCCCTTCCCTCTTCCTTCTCCAAATTTTAGATAAAATATTTTCATTCAAACGGTATTTTTTCAAATAATTGTTTTCATTTCAAATACTTGTTCATTCTTTTAGTTTTCTTTATAAAGTTACTCCAAAAAAATACATATAAAAATCTTATAAAGAGTAAATAATCTCTCTATACATACATACATGTACACATATATCTCTGTATCTATCTGTCTTGTTCTTGAAGAGTGGAACTCAGGAATACTCATTCATAACGTTTAGATTTAAAAGGGTTCTTAGATGTCATGTGATCCAACTCCACCTTCTCCCCTTTTCACAGATGAAGTTGAGTGACTTGTCCACAGTCACATGGGATTTGAACCCTGGTTTCCCTATCTCCAAATATAGAATTCTCTCTGCTCCATCACACTATCTGTCCATTTTTCAGCAGTGACCCTGGAAATGCTCATAGACTAACAGAATTTCAGAATTGGAAGGTTCATCAGTGACCATATAGTGTTATATATACACATATACATACATATATTTTACATATATATGTGTGTGTATGTGTATATCTATGTGTGTGTGTGTATATACATACATATTTATATATGTATATCTGGAAAATGAGGGGACTGGTGTGGTTCTGGCTAAGAGTCCTTTCAGTCCTTTATGCTTCTGTGACCTATGAAAAGAATCTCCACTATTTAAGTGGATCCGGGACAAGGGACTGTCCAAGCTTTGCTTGCAGACCTTCAGGGAGGGGGCTGCTTGGGCCTCTATGGCTTCTATTCTTAGAAGAGCTTTGCTTCTCTGTAATTTCCATCCTTTATTCCCATTTCTACCCCTGGGGCCCAGTAGATCAAGGCTCATTCCTCTTCCACTTCCACAGCCCTTTAATTACTTGAAAATATCTCCCGTTCCCCCTCCCCCACCCATCTTCTCGTTTGCAGACTGAAAGTTTAACCCACCATCATATGGCACAGATCTCAGGTGTTTTGCCATCAGCTCCTTGAAAGCAGGGTCGTTTTATTCCTTGGACTATGCATCCCCCCCTCCTGTTCCCCGCACCCCCCCATCAATGCATGGCACACAGTAAGGGCTTAATACGAGTTTGTTGGTTGAGTTCTTTTTATGGTTTCTTTTCTTCCAAATTGTGGCCTCTCAGAGAGTTTAGGTCCCAACCTCATTTACCCACAGCCTTGGTGAATTGTTAGATACTGAGGTTGTCCTTTTGTCTCTAGCTTCTCTCCCATCAGAGCCACTTGCTCTTGCCTGGCTGCTTGATCGCAAACTCAGTTCTCTGCACTGTAACCCCCATCGCTCATTCTAAGCACTGACGGCCAGGATGTGTTCTTCAAACTACAGATTTGGGTGTCCTCTTAAGTCTGGCCTTGGCAGGCTGTCTGGAAAACACCAGCTACCCCTTTAGAAAAGTAAAATGCCACAGAAGGGCTACTCTTCAGTCTAGACCGGGCAGAAACAGTGATCTCTATCCCTTCATGTTTCCTACCTTACGGTTTCCCCATAGCATCTGGTTTTTCCATTTTGTCCTCATCAGGCTGTCTCTGGTCACCAAAGGACTCCATGTTGGCTATCTGGTGATATCTGAAATGGTGGTTTAAAAGAGAATGGGGTGGGTTCCTTGTAACTTAACAGCTCATCAGAACTATAAGCAAGTCCCCAAGAGAACTTCCTAGCTCTGCCAGTGGATTTCCTGTGACCTTAAACTAAATCATTACTTGGGGACTATGGTGATTTTCCCCTGCTCTTGGGCAGGATCCTTGTGTTTGCCATTCAGTTGCCCTTTGACTCTTTCAGGTAGGTGGCAGGGGTGAGTAGGGAGAGCAGAGATGGGGAGGATTTCTAGTTTCCTCTTTCAGTGGAAAAGAAATATAGAGGAGTTGCTGCCTTGAGGCAGCTACTGTGTTTGATCTTTTAAAAAATTCAGCTAGAGTGGCCTTGGGATTAATTTCTCTGCAGGTAGAGAGATAAGGCTCCAAAAAGTATGGGTTCTTGGGAAATGGAGTTTCTAATTAACCAAAGTGTGTTCTTTAAGCACCCCCCCCCCTCCAAAGGCACTTCCTGTCTATCCTGTAATTCACTTCTAGTATCTACTTATTTTTCCCATTCCCCATCTACTTCCCTCATTCATTTTTTTCTCTTATCTCTTTTTTTTTGTGTGACTTTCTGTTATATGCTAAGGAAATAGACAGAAATAACTATTGGGGCGGGGGAAAGAAGGGACAATTCCTCAGTGTCCAGGTGAGCACTGCTCTCTATCATGTATTGTTTTAGAAAGTTGCCTGGTACATGGTGATGTTAAATGAGTCATCAGTATCATGGGTCACATAGCTGATCCATGTCACAGATAGGATTTGAACTCAGGTTTTCCTGGCATCTGCTCTCCATCCATCACTCTATGGATGTTTCCAGCTATTATTATGTTAAATAAAGCATCACACTTCACCATCATTTATAGCGCTGTCCTGTTTGGGAACATGGACCCATTTTTCTCACCCTAAACTACTCAGTTTATACAAAGCCTTTTCATATGGGCAGTTATGGTCTTCTAAGTCCTCACACTTGGTTGTACATGTTCCATCATTTTGATGGTGCTCATAGGATAGTGAGTAATAAAGATTCAATTTTCATAGAACACTGTCATTTAAAAAGAAACTTCCAAGTCACCCCCACAGATGGTCTCTGGTGATGGCTGAGTTTCTTAACTTGCCTCTGGGAGGTGCGTATATCTTGCCCATCCTGATAAAACATCAGCATTTCCAGTTGCCATTTCCCGAAAGTCTTTGTAGTAGAGTTAAGACCATTTGCTTAGCTGTAAATCCTCTGTGCTCTGGGCACAATGACAATATTCAGAGGGAGATTTTTACTAAATGCCAATTTTTAGCTTCAAAGAACAGTGAGTAAAACTAGGCTAGTTGGTTTCTTTTTCCTTTTATTTTTATAGTTCAGAGTTGTGGCTGATCTCTTGTGTCTCTTTCTACTGTTATAAAAAAGCCCAAACACCAAGCCTCTGTCAGGCATTTTTGGGCTCCATTTATGTGTTTTACAGTCCTGTTACTCTCTTTTCTCCCCTCCTCCTCACCACTGGTTTTCTTTCCTTATCCCCATGGGGGTGTCTGCTTGTTCTCTCTGTCTCCTTAGTCTCCAAACCCCAAGATAATTGACAAAGACTCTGATTTTCCCTCGTCTGCTGTTCATACCGTAGTTAACTAAGCCTGAGCTCTGAGCTCTGCTCTTCAGCATCAAAGATAAGTCCCTTGACCTTAGGGAGTTTGCGTTTTATTGGGGACTCAGGAAATACAACATGTACTTAGAAAAATAATTACTTAGTATTTTCAGTCATGAGAGGCCGACCGTGTTGCATAAGAAGTGGGGATTAGGCCCCAGAGCCAGGAAGATGTGGGTTTCAGTCCTCCCTCTGACACATCATGACTGTGTGACCCTGGACAATTGCTCAACCTCTCAGAGCACCAGGCTGCTCCCTAAGACCATCCCAGGTGTCATTCATACTGGTAGAGGCGATTCCTTGCTGGGAGCTCTCTGCATGATGAAGTCACTGGTCCAATCCATATCTAGTCACAGGAATAGAGTGGAGAGAGAACTGGTCTCATTCTGGAGGACTGTGGGACCCTTGGGCAAATAGCTTAACCTATCAGAGCCAGATATCTGAGACTCGTAAGTTGTAGGGTGGGGACCAATCTGCATCGGTAGAGGACCACTTCACTAGAAGCTGCCCACTTCAATGGAATGATAATTCCAGCTGAAAAAAATCTGATATCAAATCATTTCAAGAGAGAGTGAACATGAATGGCTGGAGAAATAAGCAAATGTCTCATGGAAGAGACAGCACCTGGGCTGCCCTTCGAAGGCAGTGATGAGAAGGGAGTATATTCTAAACATGGAGCCATCATGTGGGAAAGGAAGGAAGGAAGAAAAAGGGAGGAAGGAAGAAAAAGGAAGGAAGGATATTTTCTGCTTTTAATGAGTTTTTATTTACATCATTGTCACCACACAAGAAAGCAAGGTCATTTATACTATAGTGTGAATGACTGTATCATCGATTTTCTTGAGATCAAGTTTAGCTGTAGAGAATGGAGAGGCTGGTGGAAGTCTGAACTTCCTAATTGCACAGTATTTTAAAATGACTCTTTTCACTTTTTCAGTTGTTTTTCAGTCGTGTCCAACGCTTCAAGACTCCATGTGGGGTTTTCTTGGCAAAGATACTACAGTGGTTTGCCATTTCCTTCTTCATTTTACAGATGAGGAAACTGAGGCAAACTGGGTTTTTATTCTTCACATTTCTGTGCCTTGTGTTGGATTCTCAGGCAGCCTCTCCTAGTTCCTGGTTTTTCCTTAGATCTTGAGACTATAAAATTCTATTTGTCCCTACTTTTATTCAAGTGGTGTAGATCAGGGCCACTTTGGGGAAACTGTGTCCACAGAGCTCCAAGTTCTGCACCAAAATGCTGAAATGTTATTTGTTCTGGAGTGTGGTTATCACTTCCCTTACTTAGCCTCTGTTACGGGTCAGAAAGTCTCAAGGTTGCTCAGGGCCTCAGGAGCCTGAAAGATGTGGATGTGCTATCCGTATCACTCCGCTCCAACAAGCATTTATTGAGCATCTTCTGTGTGCCTGGTTCTGAGGATACAAAAACTGGTCCCTAAAGGTGTGACGCTGGGCAAGTCACTTCACCTTGTTTGCCTCAGTTTTCTCATCTGTAAAATCAGGTAGAGGAGGAAATGGCAAACCACTCCATCATCTCTGCCAAGCAAAGCCCTGATAGGGTCATAGAAAGTCAGGACTGAACAGGAAGGGATCTTTAAGGAACTCTCCTCTCTTAAAGTGATGGGGGGGGGGGGACATGATACACAAGCAGATAAAGTACCTATGTGACCCTCTTAGGAGGAGGCATGGTCCTAGCCATGGGGATCACAAAGGTAGTCTTTATAAGAGATGTGTGTGAACTGAGTCTTGAAGGAAGTTAAAGGACAGAGGAAGGGACTTTTCCAGACCTGTGCAGTGACATAAAGGGAGCAGAAGGCCAAGTTTGGGGAGGAGCAGAGTCATGGAAAGGGTCATGTACAACCCCCTAGAAGGTGAGTGGGGAACAGATTGTGAATGATTTAAAATATCTGGCTGAGGAACTTGGACTTTGTGCTAGAGAAAACAGGGCCATGGAAGCTTCTTGATGGGGTGGGTCCTCAGTAAGTCATGGTGGGTTTTGTTTATGGTGTGAGGGCTGGATTGGAGATAGGAGAGACTGTAAGCTCAGAGTCCAGTTAGGAGACTGTCTCAGTAGGCCATGGGAGAGGCAATGAAAGCCTCTACCATGGGGGTGGCTAAAGGAATGGAGAGAAGTGGTTGGGTGTATGTGATGCCATGAAAGAAAAACTGGTAGTACTTGGTGAGTGGTGGGATCCATGGGAAAGGGAGAAGGAAGAGGCTGTGAGCCTGGGGGCTCTGTCTATACCTCTAGGTAGAAAACACATAGCTGGGCTGATAGATCTTGTGCCCAGATGTCTGCATTCTCCCTCTGACAGCTAGATTCTAAAGGAGAGCATCTGCCTTCGTTGACTTTCCCCTCCAGAAGGGGTGAGCCATCAATGACTTCAGACTGTGTGACCTGTAAAGAGCTCTGTTAATGATCTCAGAGGACACAGTACATCGTAAAGGGAATACAACTTTTGTGCAGCACAGACCAGAAACC
The DNA here is from genome assembly GCF_028372415.1 of Notamacropus eugenii. Classification (NCBI taxonomy): domain Eukaryota; kingdom Metazoa; phylum Chordata; class Mammalia; order Diprotodontia; family Macropodidae; genus Notamacropus; species Notamacropus eugenii. The sequence continues at coordinate 19,410,048 of NC_092874.1, forward strand.
ATCCTCTTCAGATGTCCCTGTGTGTGTGTGTGTGTGTGTGTGTGTGTATGTGGATCCATCGGTGTGTACTTTCTGCTTTTCTGTAATAAGAAACTGGCATTTTAGTGCCCTTTGGTGCCACCGTGCTTTTAACTGCTGTTAAGATAAGAAATAATGTCCCCCTGGTTGTCCATAATCATGCCGTAATTCCATCAAGGGACTTTGGTAACTTCATAAAGCCTGAAAGCCCAGCCTGAGTGTTTTCCTTCCATGTCACCATAACCCTAAGATGGAGTTACAGCCTTAATTTACTGAATGTCTGTTTTGGGGTATACATGACTGAATGTTAAATACTGGCAAAAAAAAATCATCTCCTGCCAGCAGGTTTTTTCCCTCTCCCTTTGGCATCAGAGCCACCCCCTCTATTTCTGAGTCCTTGTCTTCTCTCTCTTCATTTGGTGGTCCCTTCATTCTCTCCATTTTCTCTTATGGAATTCTTGACTTTTTGAAATTTACAATATTTGTAGTTCTTCTGAAAGTCAGTTGGGTAGGATTTTAATCAGTCTTCTAACAGCGACAGTCTTCTCTTTTAATGTGGTGGTCAAGGGTGCCATAGTGGTAAACACATCAGTTCACATGCTCTCTAGTTGATCAATAACCTGAGTGCCACAGCGTAAGGAAGACACAGAAGAACTGTGGTGTCTAGAGAAGTTTTTGAGTCTATGGCTGAAGGAAGTTGGGATGGTTACCTTAAAGAAGAGAGAAAGGGTCCCCCAGAGGCTGTGTTTGACCCCAGAGGGCAGAGTCAAGGACAATGAATGGTTGGAAGTTGACTTGGCACCTGGAAAAACTTCCTTATGATGAGAACTTTCCAAAAGTGGAGTAGATTTTCTTCTCAGGTGATGGGTTCCCTGTTCTTCAAGGTCTTCCAGCAGAGACTTGATGACTATTTGCAGGGTATATTATTAATGGTGATTCCTTTGGGCACCCCAAGTTGCCTTCTAACTCTCCATTTCCTAGATTCTTTGAACTAAATCTTGACCTAGCATCCTAACTCTTAGAAAAGGTCTCCACTCAAGACCTTCACAATGAAAAAAGAAATGAGTTGGCAAATTCCAATTGTTTATTATGAAAATAGGCATTTGGAGACTAAAAGCTCCCTGAAGGCAGGGACTATTTTGCTTTTGTTTTTATATCACCAATGTCTAGCATGGTGCCAAATACAATATATGTGTCTGATAAGTGCTTGGGGAATATAAAATAAGAGAAAATGCTCCCGCGATGATATTTTTTCTTTACCCCAGTGCCTAGCATGGTGCCCCATTCATGGTAGGTGCTTATTAAATGCTTGTTGGGTTAATGCTGTGGCTTACAGAAATCATCTCAGCCTCCTCCCCATGCCTCAGGGTCTGTTATGATACAGATCAGTTTAGGGTCATAGATTTAGAGCCAGGAGGAACCTTAGGAAACATCTAGTCCAGTCCCCTTGTCTTTCAGATGAGGAAACTGAGCTGTCCAAATTTACGCCAGTAGTAAGTGGTGGAGATGGCATTTGAACTCAGGTCTGCTGCCTCCAAATTCAGATCTCTTTACTGCCTCTCATGTATATACAGTAGGTGCTCAATTATAACCTGGTAAATAACTAAGCAAGGCTAGCTCAGTTGAAGAAGCTCTTGGCTCTATCCCTAGAGGGTCTCTCTAGCTTTCACGTTCTGTTTTTCTTTGTTTACCAACTGAAGCTTTGCCACCAAATCTATCCTTGCAGAGTTGGGATGGGGAGGCCTAGAATCTAAAATTCTGACCCCACACACATCTCTGAAATCAGCTTTTCTTCATTGTTGAATCTGCATTCTATAGAAGATACCAGTGCTAGAATTAGAGTCAGGAAGACTTGGGTCTTCCCACCCTTGCTTCTGTTTTCTATCCATCATGTCTCATAAGTTCATTTATCATATACTTGGACTATACCTCGGCAAAAGAGGGTGACATTCTAAGCAAAGGCAGGCTACCATAATGGGTAGAGTGTTAGACTTTGAGTGAGAAAAGCATGAGTTTCAATCTCACCTCTCACACTTGGCAGCTGTGTGATCTTGGACAAGTCATTCCTTTTTATTCTAATTAATTAATTTTTAGTTTTCACTATTCACTTCCATAAGATTTTGAGTTGCAAAATTTCTCCCCATTCCACTCCTCCCTCACCCAAGTGGGGTACAATCTGATACAGGCTCTACATATACATTCATTTTATACATTTCACATTAATCATGTTGTAAAGAAGAATTAGAACCAATGGAAGAAACCATGAGAAAGAAGAAACAAAAAAAAAAAAAGAGAGAGAGCAAATAGTATACTTTGATCTGCATTTAGACTCCATTACCCTTTTTTTGGAAGTAGATAGAATTTTCCATCATGAATTATTTGCAGTTGTCTTAGATCCTTGCATTGCTAAGAAGAGCTAAGTCCATTAAAGTTGATCATTGTACAATGTTGCTGTTACTGTGTAAAAATGTTCTGGTTCTGCTCACTTCCCTCAGCATCAGTTCATGTGAGTTTTTCCAGGTTTTTCTGAAGTCTACCTCCCATCATTTCTTATGGAACCATAGTATTTCATTACATTCATATACTATAACTTGTTGAGTCATTCCCCAACTGACGGGCATACCCTCGATTTCTAATTCTTGGTCACCATAAAAAGAGCTGCTATAAGTATTTTTGTCCATGTGTGTCCTTTTCTCTTTTATGATCTCTGGGATATAGACCTGGTAGTGGTATTGCTGGTTCAAAGGATATACACAGTTTTGTAGCCTTTTGTGACAAGTCACTTCTCTTAACCTCAGTTTAATCATCTGTAAAATGGTGATAATAGTATCTGTGGTCTCTGACTTGAAGGTGCTAATGAAAGAGTGGATGTGAAATGCTTCATTATCATTCATGACGAAAAAATGGTCCGATGCAGATCAATTCCTTAGCTTGTGGAAGTTTTTGAGCTTAAACTTTTTAGAATTTATTTTTCTAATTAAGTGAATATTGATATCTTATTTTAAAATTACCTTAATTTCCCAATATTTCCCTCTTACTTCCCCAGAAATCCATCTCTTGTAACAAAATGTGAACAAGAAAGAGAAATTAAAAAAATAAGTTCAGAAAAACTGGCATATTGACTAAAACAGTAAATAAAAGATTCTACATCCACACCTATCCTCTCTCACACTAAGAAGGGATAGAGATGCTTTCTTTTCATTTCTCATCTAGGACCCATTGGAGTCATTATGAATGAATGAACGAATGAATGAATGAATGACAAAGCATTTATTAAGGCCTTCAGTGTACGAAGCATGGTGTTCAGTGTGAAGGGTAGTGATAGAAAGGGACACAATGCCTTCTCTCAAGTAGATCACATCCCAATGTGGCAGACAGCTCATAGAGGAGGTTCTAATTACACAGCTGAATTTCAGGAACCTGACAAAGTCCTCCCTGGCTTGGCCTCCAGCTTGCAAAAACACCGCAGCAGCTATTTTCTCAGGAAAACAGGCTTCTCCAGAGGATGTTTCCAAGGATAAACAGTGCATTGTTGGGCACTGGGCAAGGCGATGCCCAGGCTTGCCCTCCCAACAGCTCAGAGCCTGCATGAGCCCCTCTTGGGAAAGTTCATGGTTGTTTCATGAAGACATGGGCATGGAGCAGGAGACCTGGAGGCTGAGGCAGGGAGTGGGTGAGGGTGGGAGAGAGAGTCACATGGAGGTACAAGGTGTGCACAACCTGGGAGGGACAAAAGAAATCTTCGAGCTGCCCTGAGCACGGGAGCCTTTGGTTAGAGAACTTTAGCCTTTAGTGCTAGAGGCAGAGACAAGATCTGAGGGCAAGGTTTGGTCTGACCCTTGGAAGGAACCATTTTCATCTAAGCACTTCTTAGATTAATTTGACAATCTCAGACATAGTCTTCTGTAGCAAAGGATGGAGGAATTTTAAAGCTCACTGTCTCTTCTTTCCATTTCTTTTTCTCTCTCTGTCTGTCTCTACCTGTTTCTCTTTCTCTTTCTGTCTCTCTCCTGTCTCTGTATCTCTCTCTCTCCCTTCCCTTTCTCCCTCTCTCTCCCCCTCCTTCCTTCTTCTTCTCCCTTTCTCTCTGCCCTCCTTCACTCTTCCTCTGTCTCTTTCTCTCCTTCCCTCCCTCCTCTTCCCTCTTGCCTTTTCTCCTTCCCTCTCCTCTTTTCCCCCTTTTTCTTCCCCTTCCTCTCCTTTCTTCAACTTCTCTCTCCTCCCCTTCTTCCTTACTTTCTTCTTCCTCCTCTCCTCCTCTTCCTCCCTCTCTCTCTTTCTCTCTTTCTCCATCTCCTCTCCCTCTCCTTTTCTCTCTTTTCCCCTCTTTCCCTCTCCCTTTGGCTCAGATCCTGCCTCTTTCAATCACTAGGTGTGGGATGTTAGCCAGATCACTCTATCTCTGATGGCCTCAGTTTCCTCATTTTTTAAAATGAAAGGGTTGGGCGGGAGGGAGGGGGAGAAAATTGAAAACTTATGGAAGTGATTGTTGAAAACTGAAAACAAATAAATTAATCAAATTTAAAATTTTTTTTTAAAAAAAGATAAAATGAAAAGGTTGGACTGGATACCCTCTCTCTTTCTATGTCTAAAGCTGTTCTTGGCCTTCTGGGCCTGAGTTTCTTCAGCTATAACATGGAGTGAGGTTGGATTAGACAGCCTCTGATGACCATTCCATCTCTAAATCTATGACTTTATGTTTCTTCTAAAAGGCACTTAAAAATCTCCGTCTCTGTCTTTTAGAGTTACTTTTTCCCTACCACCCTCTCCAAAAGAGTCTGTGTGTTTGGATGTTGATGCAAGGTGTTCCAAAAGTCTTAAAGCTGTTTTAAGCTATTTACATTTGACAGTTAAAAAAAAATCAATCCAGGTTTAAGCTGTTTAAAGTTTAAAAGTGCACTAAGACTTTTGGGATACTGTGTCTGTATCAGGACTCCACTAGCCACTCTGACTCATTGATGATGTAAGAAGCATCTTTGGGTAAATGTATAGTCTTGTTTGGGAGGCAGTTGATTTCCCCAGCAGAAATACCCTGAAATGAAAAGTACCTCTCTCCCTCCAGGATTGGAGCTCAGGCAAGGTTCTTGTTTGCCTTGCTAGATTAGCAACTAGGTGACCTGGAATAGGAGTCAGAAACCTCATGGAAATACCCTTATTTTTCATGAACATACAATCAATCCAAGCAGTCTCTTTGTCTGAGCCCAAATGGCCACAAGGTAGTACATGGGCCATCTCCTTATTGCCCATTCTTTTTAAAAAAATTAGTGATACATTTTTGACATTGTTATCTTTTCCCAATGCCACCCCCACTACAAAGAACCCTCCCTTGTAACTAAGAAGGGTAGGTAAAACAAACAAACCAAGATATTTTGCTTGCGCTATTTCCAGAAACCCAGAATGTACCAGGGTTCAGTGGAAAGACTGTGGGATTGAATTTAGAAGACCTGCATTCAAATCCAGCTCTGATGCTTGGTATCTGTGTGACCTTGCACCATCCCTCTTTCCCCCCATTGCCGAGTTTCACTTTCTTTATCTGTAAAATGAGGATATTGGACTAGAACGACCTTCTAAGGACCCACAGCTCTGATTCCATGAATCTCTTGTCTCTGGTACCATTTTAAAGTTTCAGCTCAGATATTCAATTATCTGGTGATTTGAGGGGCTCTCTCTTTGGTCTTGTCTCTGACTTTCTTTCTATCCCTAATGCTTAGCACAGAACCTGACTAATGATGATGATACTGACGACAGTTCGTTGACTGATCGATTCCCAGGAAGATGCCAAGAAACCCAGGAATGGCAGAAAGAACTAGGTCTTCCAAGAAGATAGAAACCTTAGCTTTAAGAAAAGATGGGAAAAGGAAGGGGACAAACACTCATTAAGTCCCTACTAAGTGCTAAGGGCACCTAAGAGTTCAATAGACTCAAGGATATACTGCATGTTCACTTTGCTTTTCACTTAAGAGCAGTGTAGTACACTGTGCCCCCTCCAAGTCTCATCTTACTTGACTGTCAGGACTTTGCGGAAAGGGCTGTTTCTGCGTGTCTCCCCGACACATGATTCTCTATTTTGATGCCAAGCCGGGTGAGGATGACAGGAGGATGCTGGTGTTGATGTGCCATGCTCAGCTGGAAAGGGAGACTCGGATTGGGGACTATTAAAGATGTTCAATGCAGCAAGTACTTACCACCAGGTCCTGTACTAGGTGCTAGGGAACAAAGACAAAACCTAGAGCCCTTTACCTCCAGATGCTTCCAGTCCACAGTCTGTCCTTGTTTATCCAGCGGAAGCAGAGAAAAGTGTATTTCCCACAAAAACAACAATTTCAACCACTTTAGGGGGATCAAAGATTTAGAGCTGGGAAGGACATCACAGGTCAATTCTAATTTCATTTTATTGGTGAAAAAGGTGGGCCTTAAGAGATTACCCAAGGTCATTTTGTTGATCATTCCTATCAGTTGTGTCCAATTACTGATGACCCTGTTTGGGGTTTTTTTGGCAGATATTGGAATGGTTTGCCATTTCCTTCTCCAGCTCATTTTACAGCTGAGAAACCTGAGGCAAGCAGAGTTAAGTGTCTTGTCCAGGGTCACACAGCTGGTAAGTGTTGGAGGTCTGATTTGAATTTAGATCTTCTTGACTCCAAACCCTCTGCACCACCTAGCTGCCACCCAAGGTCATACAGAATGGTGATAAGTGGGAAAGATGGGATTTAAGCTCAGTTTATCTGACTTCAAATAATAATAATTACAAGAGCTAGCATTTATATAACATTTTAAGATTTGCAAAGCACCTTACCAATATCATCTCATTTTATCTTTATGGAAACACTGGAACTTGAGTGCTCTCATTTCCTGTGTTTTATAGATGAGGAAAGTGAGTTAGATCATGACTTGCTCTTGGTCAGAGAACTAGTCAGTATCTGAGGCAGAATTTGAACTCTGGTCTTCCTGATTCCAGTTCCAGAACCCCATCCTAGCTAAATTCAACATTTCCCCTTTGCTCCTCTTGGCTGCTTCTGTTTTTCCAAAATGTGTGAGTTCAAATCCAGTCTCAGACACTAATTTTGTGACCCTGGGCAAGTCACTTATCTGTTTGCCTCAGTTTCTGCATATATAAAAATGAACTCCTCTAGTATCTCTGCCAAGAAAATCTCAAATGAGGTCACAGAGAGCCAGATATGACTGAAAAATGACCGAGCAACAAGAAAAAATATATTTTTTACTGCCTTCCCAAAGAAAGCACACCGAATAACACTCATTCTTGGGAAATTTCATAAAATATTATTCCATTAATCTTCATATTTATAAGGTTGGTGACAAAGAAACAAATAAGCTCTCCCCTTCACCCACTCCATCCATTTGGAATAACAGCCTTGCTAGGTATTTAATGTGTTTCGTCTTAGACTACAAGACTGTAGAGTTCAGGGGCCCTATTTTGTTTTAGCTTCATGTTAGAAGACCACATAATATCCTTCCTCTGATGCTGACTTAGCAGCTGAGTAACTAGGCAGGAGCCTACTCAATCTGCTTAATGCTTCAAAGGAGACACAGAACCAGGAGGAGGACCTTGGTCTCAGCCCTCGCCCTTCCTTTCTTTGTCCCTCACCTAAAATAGGTAAAAACCTGAATCCTCAGGCTGCCCTAGAGCTCTCTCTCCATTGGTCAGTTCTGCTGCTTGGCAAGCATTTTCCATCCATGCCTCGTTGGAGTCAGTCCCCTTTTCAGTTCCCTGAAACCAGCCCAGGAATTTGGCCTTGGTCTTGTTGACTTATTCACCACCTTGAAACATCTGGCCACAGGGTGTGAACCTCGCTTCCTGCCTGGTCCTGTAGAAACCTGCCGCTCCCTTGCCGTCCTCACTGGCCTCTGCTGAATGATTCCAGCCACCTCCTTTCCAGAGACTTCGAATGAAAAACAAAAGGCGAATGGATATCTCTTCTGCCTTTTCCCTCTTGGAGGGAGGCAGAACCTCCATTCACTGATCTCTGGCCACCAAGGCAACAAGTGGTGTAGGGCCTGAAATGTTGTGGAATCGGACAGGAAGAAGCTCTGATTTTTCTCTTCGTGACCTTTGTCAGTCATTCGGCGAGCCAACAAGCATTTATTAAGTGCTTACTGTGTGCCAGTCTAATCACTGAGCTAAAAATGCAAAAAATAGTCCCTGCTCTCAAGGATCTCACATTCTGTGGGAGAGGCAGGCAAACAACATCTGCACAGAGTAGATGGGAGGTAATCTTAGAAGGAAGGTATGAGTAGCTGGGTGGAGACTGGGAAAGTCAGACTGAGGAGTCTTGAACAATTCAGTGAAAGTACTTATACTTTCAAAAGGGAGGGGGACGATCGCTTCAGGCTTGGGGACAGCTGGCTTAAAGACAGAGAGAGGAGATGGTGATCCTGCGTGAGGCACAGAAGGAAGGGCAGTGTGGTGGGATCAGAGAGTGGATGCGGGGGGAATAAAGGGGAAGGAGAACAGAGAAGGAAGGGATGAGGGTATCAGGAGCTTTAAATGTGAAGCAGGAGTTTTTATTTGATCCAGGGGCATGAGAGGGCTCATTTAACATGGTGGTGATGACGCATGAATGAAATGTCTACTCTGGGTTAACACTGTTTAAGAGCAGCAGACAGAGCCCGGGATTGGGAGTAACTCAGATGCCAGCTCTGCCCTTGTTATTTCCTGTATGACTTTGGGCAAGTCTTTTCTTTTCTCTCTGCCACAGTTTCTTCATCTGTACAATGAGGGGGTTGGACTGGGTGGTATTTCCCTAAGGTCCTTCCTAGCTCTAGATCTATGATCCTGTGTTTTTAATATCCAATAAATAACTATCAGAAACATGGTAGCTGAAAGGTCTAATGTTCTCATAGGCCACTCAAGAAAACCACAGAAGGGCCAAGCATAAGAGAAGTGGCAGCCTTGCTCTGTTCCCCACAGAGAACCTTGAGGGCAGGGGCTTGTTTGCTTTTGTCTATGTATGCCCAGCACCTCGCACTTAAGTATTTAATTAATTCATTCGATTGGTGGCATCGGGAGGACTGTGTTTCATTTTAGTAAGGATGTAGACAATTGGGAGCTCATCCAAAGGCAGACAGTTGGAGAGTGGAGAGGGATGAGGAAACTGAGATCAGGTTACCTAAGGTTTGATCATAAGAAGCAGTGTTTGGGGTATTTTGTTGGAGATGTTTTGCCTGGACAAGAGCAGGTGTAGGGGAGATGTGAAATCTGTCTTGGAGATTGGAAGGCCTTTCATGTGGCCAAGGGATTAGGCCTGTTTGACTTGGCCCTTGCTGCCAGAGTTGGAGGTGAAGGGAGGGAATTATAGAGTGAAAACTTAGGTTCCACATAAGGAAAAACTTGCTAAAACCCAGAGCTCTCCAGACACGTAATGACCAAATGCCTCAGGAAGAGGTGACTTTCGTTTAATTCAATTCAGCAGGAATTAATGAAGCTTGTATTATGTTCAGGGCACTCTAGGCACTCCAGGAACACAAGGACAAAGAGGAATTTTAGGAATGGACATAGTAGGCCCTCAATATATGAGTTGACTGACTTGATTGACAGGAGAACAGCTTGAGATCAGAGAAGCAAATGGAAAATACTTTGATGAAGGGAGCATCAGGGATTGGGGGAATCAGGAAAGATTTCCTGTAGGTGGTAGTAGGTAGCCCAGCTGAGGGTCTGAGAGATAGTAAGGAATAAGGGTATTTCAGTCAAGAGAGACAGCCTATACAAAGGTGTGGAGGTGGGAGATGGGTTGTTGTGGTTGGGAAAGAGCAAGTGAACCGATTTATCTGGAATAACCGACCAACCAGCTGCTATTTATAGAGCTCTCTAAGACTGGCCAAGCCTGATTTCACGTGATCTTCCCAGCAGCACGATGAGGTGGGAAGGTTTTACAGATGAAGAAACTGAGGCTTTGAGAGATTTTGATCAACATTAAGTCTTGTTCAGCTCTCCCTCATCTGGTATCTAAATTATTGTAATAGCATCCTAATTAGTCCTCCACACAAAGGCCAAAGTGATTTTCCTAATGTGCATGTCATCTCCTCACTCAGTAAAGTTCCCTATTATCTTCACATTACAGTTCCCTATTACCCTTAGGCTCAAACCTAGCCCCAACCTACCTTTCTAACTCTGCTGTACAAGATACACCCTCCCACTATTCGGCTCATCCAAACTGTCTTCCCCATCATGCACAATCCACCTTCTCCCACCTCTGTGTCTTTGTATTGGCTGTCCTCCCATATCAGGAATCCATTTCTTGCTCTTAGAATTCCTAGTTTCCTTGAAAACTCAACTCAAATATGACCTTCTCCATGAAGCAGTTCCTGATCCCTCCAGCTGTCAGCCCCACTCCCCACTTTACTTTGGGGTGAATATTTCATCTATATTTAGATGTATACAAGTTGTCTCTTCCAATAATATGTAAACTTCCAGAGAGCAGGAGCTTTTTTTGGGGGGACTTTGTACCCCCAACACTCCAAAGTTTCTTGCTTCTTGAACAAAAATCCCCTCTCCAAAATCCTAGACATATTGTCATCTGCCTTTTTCTTGACCTCTCAAAGCAGTTCATTCCCTGTTGGGGCAGCTGTCATTATTCACACAGGTCGCCTCCTCTCTAGCCCAGGTGGGGAATCCTTCCCATCTGGGTCTCCCCTAATCACTGAATCTTTTTTCCTTACCATATTTCCTTTCCTCTATCATGTTTCCCAAGGCATTCATTCAGAAGCAGTTCTGACTTCTCGGCCGCAAGGAAGAGGAAGTTTGGATAGCCATTTACAAATTTAGAGCTAGAGGGACCTTAGAGTCCTTGGAGTCCATCCCTCTTATTTTTCAGAGGAAGAAACTGAGGCTGGATGATATAAAGTGAATTGTGTATGGTCATACAGTGAAAAGTATCTGAGGCTGGATTTGAATTCAGGTCTTCTTAACTCTTAGACCAGCATACTATCCTTGGAGCTACAATCAATGAGCATTTATAAGGTGCCTACTCCATATCAGGCACTGGATATAAAAAAGATAAGGCAGACAATCCCTGCCCTCAAAGAGCTTATATTCTAAACTTTTCTGCTCTTTTAGAGCACCGTGGATCACCTTATACTGTCAGGAAGCATCTCATTTTTCTTTAGTCTGTGACATATTTTACTTACTTCCTCTTCCCCTCATTTCTTTACAGTTTTTCATCTCTTAGTTCCTACCTGGCTGCTTCTCGGCCATTTGATTTCATGCATCCAGGCATGAACCAAATCCCCAGAGTGATTCCATTCCTCTCAGTGAAGCCACCAGCCCCACTTCCCATCACATCTCCAATTTTGGGTGTGATTTAGGTCATTTGAAGTTATTTTATTTAAGTGTCCAAAACATGCAAATGTCTGTATGGCACCCACCCAGGAAGAGCTTCCATGCTTGGGTGTATTTAGCTCCTCAGGTTTCTGATGGTTTGCTTTTGGCTAACTCGGTCCCTAGACAGCTAGCAAAGGGTCCATGCAACAGGGCCAGCCCAGTCCTGCTGTTGCTCTTGGTCTCCTCTGCTTGTGCGCCAGCTCTCTTTGGTAGACGTTAGTGCCCTGACCTTCAAGCTCCCTCGATAAAGTCTCATGATGTCACTAGAGATGAGTATCCATGCTATACTTTTCTTTCCTTTATGAGTCTCCTTGGCCTTGTTTTTTTTTTTTAATTGCTTCTTATTTTCAGTAATTCTCGTTTTTTTGGTCAGAATCTTTTATCACTCAAGGGGAGGATGTTGCTCTGGTCCCTGGCTCAGCTTTTCTCACTATATCTGTTGAATGTGTGATGGGAAAGCAGACTGAAATGGGATTTATTCCCAGTATTTTCCCAGGTCATCCCGGATCTTCCCTTCTCCCTCTTTCCTCTCCCCCAAATTAATCGCTATGCCTTGACAATTCCACCCCTGTAACATCCCTTGTGTCTAGCCCCCATCCTTTTCTCCAAATTGCCACCATGTTGGTTCAGTCCTTGATCAGCTCTGATCTGGAATGCTGTAATAACATCCCATTTGGTTGTTTTCTTGCCTTTCCTTCTATTTATCCTACATATCCACGACTTTTAAAATGATCGTGTGAAAGCACAGAACAGATCATGTCACCCACCTGTTTGGAAGCCTTCAGTGGTTCCCTACATCCTCTAAGGTAAAATTCAACCCCCCAGCTTGATGTCTGTGGCCTGATATAACTACTCAAAAGTTAATTTCCAGTCTAGCTTCACATTCCTCCCCTTCATGAACTTGGGGTTCCTGCCTAACTAGAGTACCAAGTATTCTCCACCCTTGATGCCCCATCTCTCACCCCCAGAGATTTTGCACGGGTTCTACCCCCCACACCTGTAATATATTCTCTTCTCATCTATCCTTTTACTTTCCTTATCCTTTATCAGGTCTTAGCTTAGGACAATGAGATAGCTGACCTGGAGGAGAGAGTGGTGGAGTCAAGAAGACCCTGGCACAGCCCCCCTTCCTCCCCCCCTCCCCAGCTTGCCTGGCCTTGTCCCCTTCATCATAAAACAGAGCTGATTATGCCACCTGTCCTTCCCTCCTGAGGACATGGTGAGGCTCAAATGAGATCATGTGTATTATGGGCTGTGCAGACTTACAAATACTAAAGAACTGATAGTGTGATAGAGGTATAGCATCCTCAATGAAGCTTTCCTTGAGCCTGTCAGGGGTTAATGGCAGATGCAGACAAGGTTGGTGTAGCGGATGGAGTGCTGCAGCTGGAGTCCAGGAGACCTGATTTTGATCCTGTCTCAGTCACCACCTAGCTGTGTGACCCCGGGCAACTCTCTCTGCCTCAGTTTCCCCATCTATGAAATGGGGATTATCATAAACACCTACGTCCCACACTTGTTTTGAGGATTAAATGAAATAATGTTTTTAAAGCACTTGGCACAGTGCTCTGCACATAGTAGGTGCTTTTAAAATTCTTGTTCCTGCTCTCATACCTGGAATGTTCTCCTTCTTCCCCTCTACCTCCTGACCTCCCTAGCTTTCTTCAAGTCCCACTTTCCATATATATATATATATATATATATATATATATATATATATATATATATATATATATATATATCCTTTTCAAATCCTTCTTAATTCTATTGCTTTCCTCTGGTGATTATTTTCAATTTACTATGTATATAGCTTATTTGTGTATAGCTGTCTCCTGTGAGTTTTTTTTTTTTGTCTGTGTGGGGAAATTCAGGTTAAGTGACTTGCCAGGGTCACACAACGAGCAAGTGTCTCAGGTCCTCCTGTCTCCAGGGCTGGTGCTCTATCCACTGTGCCACCTGGCTGGGCTGCCCCATCCTGTGGGCTTTTTGAAAGCAGGAAATATCATTTGCTCTTTTTTTGTCTCCCTGTGCGTAGCACAGTGCTAGGCACAGAGTAGATGCTTAATAAATGTTAATTGACTGACTAATAATAGCAGCAATGATGATGGTTCCTTAAATTCCATGGTATTTACTTTCTGTGCGCCTCTCTCCCTCTTTCCCAACAGAATACACTCCCTTTGAGGACAGAAAACGCTTCCTTTCTAGCACAGCACTATGCAGGGATGGCTTAAGAATGACTTGTTGCATTGGATTGAGCTTCAGGTGGTGGGTGTCCAAAGGCAGAGTCGAGCCAGTCCCTACCCTAGAAGTATTTCCATGTGGCTGGGCAAGTACGATGCCCCAGGTGGGTGGGGAGGGGCCAAAGCTGAGTCTTTCTCGGACATTGTGGAGGAATTCTGAATGTGAGGGAGGTCAGAAGGGGTGGCTGGAGACTGAAGTTTGGGGCTTTGGTCTCCTCTTGAAAGAACAGACTACCCAAACCCCCGCCTTCTCTTGTCTGGCCTCCCTTTCCTCTCCCGTCTTTGTCCTCTTTGTTCTCATTCCTCCTTCAGAAGGTTGACAGGAGCTCCCTTCCCTCCCTCTGTCCGGAGCAGTGTCCTTGTCGCTGACCCAGGCAGGTGGACGCTGCTGTAACTCCTGGGTGACATCAGGGACCTTTGCCAGGGCTGACAATGATATCATCTCCCCGCAAGCTCCCGGTGTAATTGAACAAGTTAAGCACTGTAACCTTGGGGTGGATCTACCAGGAGGAAGCTGGAAATATTTTCCTGGCATCCATAAACACCGTGCCCCTGAGCGACGGCTGGGGAGAACTTCGTAATTCAGAACAATCCTTTGTCTATCACCCCTGGCTGGCGCTCCCAGAGAACCAAAGTGGAACGTGCGAGCCCAAGAGCCATGCTGGATGGACCCAAACTGAACCGTTTAGGCTATGACTTTGTGAGGGGTTCCAGGGGCTGCTGGAAAGGATACCTTCCTCCCAAGGTGCTGTTGATATATTCAAGCCATGTGGAAATGCACTGAACACAATGGATAGTGGAGGCAATGTGGCTGTCTTTAAATTGGGGTAAATGGGCAAGCTGGGCACTAATGTGCTCCGATGTGCTGTAGGAGGCGGCCACAGGTGTTTGCTGATGGAACATGCACTGTGGGACAGTGATGATGAGGAGAATGATAACTGCATTTATAGGGCACCCAAGTGGTTGGCAGAGAACCTTATGTGTATGATATCATGTGATCCTCATACCCACCCAGCCCCCAGATAGGGGCTATTATTCTCATTTTACTTGTGAGGAAACTGAGGCAGAGATTTTAATGACTTGCCCAAGGTCAAACAGCTAGCGAGTGTCTGAGGTGGGTTTTGAACCCGGGTCTTCTTGACTTCTAGGGTGCCTGGGAGGTGCAATGGATAGAGTGCTGAGCTGGAGTCAGGAAGACCTGAATTCCAATCCAGCCTCAGACACTTATTTGCTATGTGATCCTGGGCAAGTCACCTAACCCCATTTGCTCCAGTTTCCTCATCTGTAAAAAGAGCTGGAGAAGGAAATGGCAAACCATGCCAGTATCTTTGCCAAGAAAACCCCAAATGGGATCACAAAAAGTCAGACACAACTGAAAAACAGCAGCTTTTTGATTTCTAGGGCAGAATTCTATCCACTGTATCTCTATAGTTCCTGACATGTACTAAGAGCATAATGAAGGAAATATGCTGATGTTCACTGATGTCTCCCTGAAGGGAACCTGCTGGTGTTGCCCTGGGGGCACATGCCTGTGCCCTGTTGCCCTCAGAGAGGGGACTGTACTCGTGCCACCAGACTTCCATCCATCCTGACCGTCCTTCTCTGGACACCCACCAGCTTGCCAGCATCAGTCTTCAATGTGGCTCCCAGTACTCACCATACCCTTCCCCAGATGGAGCCCAGGCAGGGCAGAGGATGTTCACCAGAACCATTGCCCCTCTCCCCCATGTGTCTCTCTTACCTTCTCTCTAGTGTAAAGCTTTCAACAAAATTATATGCATCAATCAATTAATAATGATGCAGTAAATATTTCTTAATGTTGTTAATAAATTTTATATTATATCCATATTGTAATAAATATTATATTAATGATATTTATTTTTAATAAAGTAATTAATTTTATATTATACTTATAATATAACTGCATTATAACAATAATTGTAATAGAATTATAGATAACATATATTAATAATATTTATTAATAATATTAATAACCAGGCACTGTATTAAGTGTGGGGAAACAAATAAGAAAAAGAAAGACAGTCCCTAACCCCAAGGAGCTTATAATCTAGTATTGCTGGGAGGGGTGGAGGCACAGAAGGTGCTTGGCATGGGGAGTGACGATGATGACGGTGAAATTGGAACCAGAGCAGCTGGTTCCAATTGAAGACATGACTGGGATTTAGAGACCTCTAGAAAGGGAGGCTATGGGAAAGTTTTTGTTGGCTTGCCCATTTCTATTTGTTTTTCCATCACTGTAGCATCTTGGTGTCTAGGTGGCACCATAGTGTATGGAGTGCTGTACTTAAAGTCGGGAGGCTCTGAATTCAAATTCTGCCCCAGACACTTAGCAGCTGTGTGACTTTGAGCAAGTCACTTAACCTCTGTCTGCCTTAGTTCTTCAACTGTAAAATGAAAGCATTGAACCAGTGGGTCTTTGAGGTCCCTCCCAGAGAGGACTTATGTTTCTCTCAATGTTATGGCCCTTAATGTTCCTGTTATCCAGATTCCATCTGTATAAAGTACTGGGACAAGTTTGGGGTATAATTAATTACCTCTGAGACCCCCACTGCAAAAGGGATAGATTTAGTCAAAGTGTTAGGTTTAAAAAAAATCCCAGTATCAGTCCTATTTCTAGTCAAGAGCACGATGGAATTTCTAGGTAGGGAAGCAACATGCTGTGGAGGAGTCAGAGGAACTGGATTCCAATCCTGGTTCTGCCACTTTTTCTCCTTGGGCCAATCATAGTCTCTGTGTCACTCTGTGTCTCACATGCCTCACTTTCTCATCTGTAAAATGAAGGGGGTTGGATTAGGTGATCATTGAGGACTCTCACCTTTGTGATTTTGCATCATGTTTTAGGGGTCATTGAAATGGCTTCAAGTTTCTCCAGTGAGAACAATTCAAGTCTTGGCAGAGAAGACCTCAGACTGTTCCCTCCCCAGGGTTAGCTTCTCTCCTTCTTGTACAGCGCTCCCAATGACAAGCTGCCAGTCAATGGCATTCCCCCTTCAGAGGTCTCACCTGTGGACACCAGAGCTGATAGGTCGGGTAGTTGGCATGATGCCGCCATCACTCAGTAAGTTAAAGGGCTTTTGATATTTTCAACCTTTGGAAGCTCTGGGCTTTGAACCCATATGTGAAGTGGGTAACTCAGTCCCCTGAGAGGAAGCCTGGACAGTCATGGGCTAAACAAGACCTACTTCAACCCCCTTTCTGAGAAAGGGAGTGGTGTTGAGACAGAATCAGAACATCAGAGAATTAAGGCTAAAAGGGGGCTTTGTGGCTCATTGACCGACCCATGTCTTGGATCACAAAACCCCCCAAAAAGACCCCATGGGAATGGATCCCGATTGCTGTACAGAGGCTTCTTGTGCTAATCAGCAGTGCATTTCTGTGTAAGCATATTGTTGCTGAAGTTGGGGGACAGGAGGCCTCAGTGCTTTCCAAAAGAATTCCCCCCAGCCTGGCGTGTACTGTTTCATTAGCCACCATCACCCTGTTTATTTGCTTTTAAAATTTTATTTGAGAAAGGAAATCATTTTGTGCCTCCTGACACAAAGCCAGGTTCCTGTTTATAAGTTGCATGATAGGCAGTTTGGGGGGCAGGGGTGGGTGAGAGTGGTGGGGAATAGAGGGTTTATGGTCTTACCATTAGCTCTGACCTAACGGGTGTCAACTGTGAGAGTCAGCCTCATTCCCCCTGTGTCTGTGAGGAGTAAATGACCCTTGTTGTATGGTCACTCTCAGCCAAAAGGATGTGAGGAGCCGGTCAAGCCTGTGTGGCCCTTTGGGTGCTAAGCCTCCTCTGGCGCTGCCCAGCCTGGCTTCATGATTGCCTTGATATTGGGGGGAGGAGAGAACTCGAAATCTCCTTCATGTGTAATCGAGAGCCACTTAGTGTTTTTGGGCCTTTGTCAAGGCAAGGTGGCCATCCCTCTGTGGGAGGAGAACCAGCAGAAGGATGAGAAGACCGAGCTTCCAGGACTGATTTTCTCCCCTTCTTTCCCTTGCAAACCCCAAGCTTCTGACAGTCATGCGGACAAGGCTGTCATCAACTGGAGCTTCATTTCTTCCCCCCTTTCAGCATTTCTCTTCTTTTCCCTTATATTGAAAACATAGCTTTCTCTCTCCTAAAATGAAATCATGATGTTAATGGTCCTAGACCGAGTAGGTACCTGGAGATAAACGATCTTTTCCTGTCACTCCTCACAGTGAAGACTGTAAGCTGGAAGGGACCTCAGAGGTCATCTTGATCTCTTCCCCTCATTTTACAGATGAGGAAACTAAGGCCCAGAGAAGTAGGATTTTAACTGGGGTCCCCTCTGACTCCAAAGTCAAAACCCTTTTCCACTGTGCTTTTCAAAGACAGTGTGGTTCAGTGGAGGGAGCACTGGCCCAAGAGTCCAGTCCCGATTCTT
This sequence comes from Notamacropus eugenii, assembly GCF_028372415.1. Lineage (NCBI taxonomy): Eukaryota > Metazoa > Chordata > Mammalia > Diprotodontia > Macropodidae > Notamacropus > Notamacropus eugenii. The sequence continues at coordinate 19,428,065 of NC_092874.1, forward strand.
CTATTTGGTGGCCAGGTGGCCTCAGTTTCTTCCCCTCACTGGGCCTCCTTCTGCTTAACTCTGCAGCCAGGGGGCTGGACTAGACGTGCTGTTGGAAAAATTCTACTGGAGCATGCAATTCAGCTCCAAGCAGGTTTCTGAAAACCATCACCTTAAACCTGCAATTTTCTCCCTTTTGGGCCTCCCCAAACTTGTAGCTGAGGAACAGAATTATGGTCTTTTCTCCTTTAATTCTTAACCATCCTTTTCCCTTCCCTGCATTCCCCCAGAGTCAGATGCTCGGGTTTAGACTTAGAGGGGACCTGGGAGGCCACGTAGCCCAACCCTTTAATTCTTGAAGAAATGTTTTTTCCATTCATTTGTTCATTCATCCATCCATCCATCCACCCATCCATCCATTCATTCATGTTCATGGCCTGTTTCAAACTCTCTAAACCCATCATTTCCATGGATCTTTAATCTTCCCTTCCTCATCTCCCACTACAGTCAAGTCAACTAGTAATCATGAAGTGCTTATGATGACTCTACTGAGAATACAAAGGAAGAGGAGGACAGCTCCTGCCTTCAGGAAGTTCCCAATCTAATGGGAGAGAACATGTGTGAAATCCACAGGGTAAATGGATGGTGATCTTTAAGAAATACTTGTCTAGACCCCCAGCCCAGGAGATGGTAACAGCAGTGGATCTGGGCTGGAGCCAGAGGATCAGATCTCATTTCTGCCACTTCCTGCTGTGTGATCTTGGAGAATTCAGCTAACTACTGTGGGCTTCAGTTTCCTTGTTTGTAAAGTGACATGGGTGGGGGGGGGGGAAGTCTAATAATGAGAGCTGGCCAGAGGTGGAATGGTTTCTCTTGAGTAGTGGGGGTTCCATCTCTTTGGAGGTCTTCAAGGAGAGGCTGAGTGACTACTTGTGGAATACATTATCAAGTGGATTCATGTTGGCTGTTGATGTGGCTCCCAACTCTCCCATTCTGTGTTTGAGTAATCCTGTGAACCTGTGCCCTCTGACTTTAGATCTAATGCTTTGCCAGATGGATGACTCTTCTCATTAAAAGGCCAACCCCCCCCTCCCCTGCCCCTGCCACCTTTCTTTTTCAGGAAGATCCTGAGTTTCAGAGAGTCTGAATGATTTACACATAGATACCTAGCTGCTGTGTGTCAAAAGTAGGGCTCAAACCCAGATCTACCTGGCTCCAAGTCCAGGGCTTAATCTCCAATGCCATCCTGCCTTTATTTATGATCTTATCCTCCTTAACCTAGCCCTTGCTCACTCAGACTCTGTAGGAACTCTGCTTTCATAGCCTGGATAGGCTGAGAAGGGGAAACGGATGGGGGAGGGGCAAGAATACAAGGGACATCTTTCATTATTCATGCCTAGTAATTAGAGGGTGCCGCTGGATGGATATAATTGGATCATGTCACAAAAATTAAGATAAAAGACCCAAAGCACATGCCCCCTTCTCCTTCTCCAACCCTCCTCCCCCTCCCCTTTACATTTCTACTCAGTTGGTCCTGGGGGCTCAGACCGTTTGAGGTCATTTAGTTGTCTTAGAGCAAGTCAGGGGCCAATTCACTAGGGAAAACGTCCCTAAATGATGTGGGCCTTTAACTTCATATCCGCTGTCTGGTTTCTAGTTCATAACTAGACAAAGGAGTAAGAATAGTGATGAGAAAGGTCTCCCCTCCTCCAACTCCTTGCACCCAGAGTGAAGAATCATTCCGTGAAAAAGAGATAGAAAGTCAATTGGAATATGAGTGATATTTTAACCCCACTGAGAGGGGGAGATAGGATGTGTATTATAATCTTGCATTAATTCTTTGGACACTGGTGCCTGCTACTCTATAAAATGTGAAGGTGGAAGAAGCAGTTAGCAAAGATGCAGGAAGGATGCAGAGACAGACAAATTAATGGGAGCCTCTGGACCTTTAGGGCTGGTTTCCCATTCTGGGCTATTAATGGAAGATGAGAGACTCAAACATTAAAGTTTCTCCAGAGGGAGAAAAAAAAAAGAATGAAAAGGAAAATCATAGGTGTGGACAGAGAGAGCTAGGCTCTGAATCATTCAAGGGAAAAGAGCTCAGGGAACGTCTGCTTTGGCAACGTTTGGAATTCAGTTAGATGTTCGTTTATGAAACATCTCCTTTGTGGTAAGGTCAGCACTAGATGCTGGGGATGCAAAGTGGAATCCCGTTACTCAGTCGATCCACAAATGTTTTAGGTTTGCTGTTAATGGGTCATTTTCAGTTGTATCTGATTCTTCACAACCCCAGTTGGGGTTTTCATGGTTTGCCATTTCCTTCTCCACTTTATTTTACAGATGAGGAAACTGAGGCAAAAAGGGTTAGGCAAGTTCTCCAGCATTGCACATACAACTAGTAAATCATACTCTCTGTGACCTCATTTGGGGTTTCCTTTGACAAAGATACTAGAGTGGTTTGCATTCCTTTCTCCAACTCATTTTACAGATGAGGAACTCAAGCAAACAGGATTAAGTGACTTGCTCAGGGTCACAGAGTTCGTGTCTGAAGCTAGAACTGAATTCAGTGCTCTGTCTGCTATACTACCTAGCTGAGGATATGAAAATAGAAAAAAAAATAATCCCTAACCTTTGGAAACTTATATTCTATTAGAAGAGATCACACACATTTACACATACACACACACACACACTGTATGTGTATAATTATATATATATATATGAAGAGAGAGAGAGAAAGAGGAAAGAGAGAGAGAGAGAGAGAGAGAGAGAGAGAGAGAGAAAGATAATAGAAATAGAGAGATATTGTGGGTAGGGACTGGCTTTGTGATCTCACTGATGTAGGCAGTCCTCCTGATGAGGAAATTCTCTCCACCAATCTGGGTTCTGATCTTCTCTGCAGCTTATAATCTTAGAGTTCCTGGTATGTTAAATAATTTAATAATAGTGATAATGATAAGCTTAGCACAATGCCTAGCCCATAGCAAAAACTTAATAAATGTTTATTGATAGATTAATTAATAATTAGATGGTTAACCATGAATACTAGCTTAATATAAAATAATACCATAATATAATATAGTATTTGAAGATTTGCAAAGCACCTCACGTCTCTGTTGATTATTTATCTTATGTCATGTTTATTCACAGCTGTTTGCGTATTGTTTCTTCCATTAGACTGTCTTCTGTCTTTCTTTATCTGCCCTGCATTTAGTACAGTTTCTGGCACACAGTAGGCATTTCATCAGTGTTGACTAACTGTCAGAAATAAGCTCATAGGATTCATCTCAGTACTTTTTAGTCCTACACACACACACACACACACAGTACATACACACTATGTACTGTATACTATAGTACAGTCTCAGGGCTTTACATAGTACTAAGCACATAGTAGGTACTTTTAGAGGCTTAGTGACTGGAGCAGCCAGGGAGGGAGGTAGATGGATGAGAATTCCCAAGCTGATTTGGCAGGCTGGTTATTTTTTGCGTGAATCCCCCCATTGCTTGCTCATCTTAGAGGTGCCCACTTGTCCAAACTGAACCAGTTCTACAAGCATTCCATAAGCTCCTGCCATAGTGCTGTGAGTTGTAGATAAGCAATCAAAAGAGCAATGGCAGTCGCCACAATTCCAGCCATCAGGTTGTTTGTAGTCTGCTGGGGAGATATGATGACTACAGAGAAACTAGCAAATGTCTCTAGAGGAATAAGGAGTGATTTCAAGAGGGAGAAAGCACTATCTGTTGGGGTGGGAGGTGGGGGGAGATCAGAAGGGGTCTTCTAGAAGAGGAGGCCCCTGAGCTGATCTCTTCTGAGAGTGACTCTTACTTCTTCCCCTCCTCCAACAGCTCCTGAAGTGAGGCTGGCTTTGGGTAAGGTCTTTATGGTAATGAAACAACGGGTGCCAAATTCTTCCTTTTCTTTTTTTTCCTACAAAAAATTCTTGCTTCATCCAAACACAAAGATTCCTCACAGGAGAAATAGAGACAGATTCTGGCCCTGAAATTATCAAGGTCTTAATATTGGAATGTGTTAAGTGGACCCAGAGAGTCGGGATGATGCCTGCTGGTTACGGGAGAAACCTCCAAGGACTTTGTTTTATTGGCCTCTGGGGTCCGTTGGCTCTACCGTAGCTTTTCCCTAGACCGACGAATTTCAGGACATATGCAGAAAATCTGAAGTAACTGGTTCCCAGAAAAACTTACAGGACGTAGGATGGATAAGTAGAAGGGAGGGGGCTTCCAGCTCGAGCTTAGGCATTTCTGAATGGGACAGTGGCTCCCAGTTCCCAAAGTGTAGTCCAGACATCCCCTTTCAGGGGGTTCACAAGGTCAAATATTCTTTTCATCATAATAATACTAAGATATTTTAATTTCTAATATGGTCAAGATTGATAGATTTACCCACATAAACAAAAACTCTTTGGGATCCTCAATAATTTTCAAAGAGTGTAAAGGGGTCATGAGACCCCAAAGTTTGAGAAACGCCACTTTGGCGTAGTTATCCATAAGTGTGTTGGCAGGATACCAGTGCCACAGTCACTCCATGAAGAAGTTTACAACCAAGGAAGATAATAATGAAGGCAGTTACTGACTGGGAAGAGGAGCCTGAGGTTCTGGGCTCAAGTCCTGACTCTTCCATTTACTGCCTGTAGGACTTTGGACAAGTCAGTTAACACATCTTAAGTTTCAGACTCTTTTTTTATAAAATAGGGATCATGATAAATCACATTTATACAGACTTGGAGTTTACGAAGATCTTTCCTTATAATCCCGTGACGCAGGGGGATACAGATAACTGGAGGGTTCGCTATTTGTGCACCATGAAGTGAGTGCCCACATCTCTCTGGGCCCCTGTTCCCAGGGGCTGACACAGAGGCCCGTCCTCATTTCAGTTCGATGAGCTTGGTCATTGAAAGTACCATTTGCCCAATTTTACAGGCTGAGAGGTCTTGTTTGCGGTTGTGGTCTGAGGCTGAATCTGCACTGTAGCCTCCTGGAGGTGCTCAGTCTGACCTTCTGTCCAGTGTGCCACCTTCCCCCTCCCAAGGAGCCAGGAAAGATGCAGAGAAGGTGCTGTCTAGTCTGTAAATGCAGCAGCAGTTTCAGAGAGAGCCAGGGTGTCTGCCCTTCCTCCTTCCTCTTCATGTAGTGGCTATAAATGCACATGTAATACAGGAGGAGGCAGAAGAAAGAGCTTCTGGGTTGGCCTGGCTGTAGGGGGGCAGTGTAGGGGAGTGTGGAGGGGTGAGAATGGATGGGCTAAGCTCCAGAGATGAGATGACCATGGGACTGTGCCTTTTGAGAGGAGACCAAAGAGGCCAGGGGTCAGAATGGAGGCAACAAAAAGTCAGAACTGGGGACAGTAAATGAGACAGACAGACAGAGAGACAGAGTCAGAGACTGAGAGTCAGACACAGGGAAATAGGAGGGAGAGACAAAGACAAAGACAGAAAATCAGGAGAGGCAATGAGAGAGACAAAGAAAAAGTTAGCTGAGTATTGATCTACCCTGGGATCCAAGCGCCAGGAAGGGATTTGACTAGTTAGTGCCATGAGTTTTATGGGGCAATAACTATTTCTTTGCCAATGAGGCTCAGATGGATGCTAGTCTGTTTTTTGTCTTTTATAAGCTTTTTAATAAACCCGTTCTCTGTCTAAATGCTATTTGTTAGCCCGGAGTGCTTGTGGAGGACCAGTGGGAGGTGGTGGAAAAAGAAAGACATGGGCCAGATTCTGATGTTCCACAGTCAAAGCCAAAGCCATGTATTTATTAAGGAATGATTGAGCGCCCTCGAGGTTGCACATGGTCCATGGGAGCTCAGCCCTGTAGTTTAGAATCATGGGCTACATATTTATGTTTTAGATTGTTGGCACTGAGTGTTAGAAATAGGTGAAATGGTCCCAGGTTTCTGCCACATGCCCTTTCTGAATCTCACTGTTTTCCTCTGTAAAATGAGAGCTTCCAGCTCCTGATGTGATCTCACACCTTATTTCAGTTTCTGGATGATAAAGTGACTTTTTCTAAATATATTCAGTCCACCCATGAAGAGTCCAAACTGAACCTCCCATCTCTTAAAGAAGAGGTATTGATCCTTGAAGATTTCCTAAACTTTGTCTAGATATAAAGGTTTCGGTGTCAAAGATTGTTAGTGTTCAAAGATTCTAGAACTTAGATCCAGAACTTGGAAGGATTTCAGAGATTACCTTGTCCAACTTACCCATTTTACAGGTGAAGAAAATAAGTCATAAAGAGGCTAAAGTCCCTACCTAATACATATGGTAAACATCAACTTTCCCAAGATCACACAGACAGCAAGGGACAGCTAGGATCCCTTTTGCCAAATCCTCAAGTAAAACAGCCATTTTTTGAAGCTAGCTTTCTTGAGTTGTTATTTGCTGTTAGCTGATCAGAGTCAGCCACCATGTGGATTCCACCAGAGTCATTAGTCAGGAGGAGAAAGGATGTCTTTGGAGAAATCGGAAAGATCCAATTTCTGTTTGCTGTGAGAGATGTGGCCAGCCGTTCAGGAACACAGATGGGTGACCAATGTTCCAGGCAATGGGGTCTTCAAGCAGTTGCCATGCAACCTGTGAACCCTTATCCCCCAGGTGTGCTAGAGGCATGAAGAAAGGGCCCCGAGAACTCTCAGGGAAAGGGGCTTGGGAGGAGCCTCCCTCCTCAGGTCTGTACTCTGTCACTAGCAGCCTAAGAAAGAGAACTACTTTTCTCTTCCACCCATGAAAGAAAGCACTTGATTCTCTTTGAAATACTGGCAAAACTGACCCCTTGCTTTCCCTTGGGCAGTTTTATGCATCCTTTCATTTTTCAATGACTTCATGTTTTGCAGTAAGTAAAGGAATTAAGTTGACTTCAGCGGGTGTAGAGTGGGAGCTTCCCACCCAGGGCTCCCTCAGCACTGTGTGTGTAATGTTATTTTGAATAATTTCCCAGCAGATCATTCCTATATGCTCAGCATCGCCATCACCTTTTTTTTTTAGTCCCTTTCCTCTCACACCCTGTACAGATGTGAGAGCCTGAAAGTTTCATTTATACCAGACTCCATTCACCCACCCGGACTGACTCCTGCTTCCTGTGCCCTGGGCTGGTCCTTGTTCCCAACAGGCAGCTCTTTGCTGGTCTCCGCCTGACTCTCCAGGCTCCTGCCAAAGCCAGCCTTGCTTCAACATCATCAATGGCTGTGTGTTTGGGCCAGCTCACAAGATGGGCCATTGGAGCTGCTTGTACAGCTGGGGTCTGTCCTGTGGGTGGTGATTTGAATAATCAGGAAATAAACCAACAAAGTGTTATCCCTTGGTCTCCGGATTTCAGGCTTGAAGGACAATATTCTGGCATCACCAAGACAAGTGGAGTCTGTGGTTCTGGGGCTATTTGTCCGGCATCTTCTTGGAAGCCAGGAAATAATAATCATAATAATTGGGGCACCTGCCATGTGAACAAGAGGACACTTTGAAAAAAATTTCCTGAAGCGTTTCCTGACATTTCATTTTAGCCTTCGAACAATGCAGGAGATGGCATGAGATAAGGGTTAAGGACCGGGTCTTCGGGTCAGATCTGGATTCAGGTCCTACCTCTCATATGTAGAGCTGTCCCATGGATAGGCAAAGTCACCTTGTAGGGTCCCTGAGGCAACTCTATAAGGGTAAAAGATGCAGAAGATTGCCAGGTTGCCGTGGTGGAGAGACTTTCACCACAGAAGATACTTAAAATAACAGTTCTGGCCAAAAACAAGAGAAAGAGAGAGGCAGACAGACAGAGACAGACAGAGACAGAGAGAGACAGACAGACAGACAGAAACAGAAAGAAGGAAGGAGGAAGGGAAAGAGGGAGAGAGGGGAAGAGAGAGAGAAGGAAGTGGGAAAGGAGAGAGAGATGGTTAATATACGTATTAACAAGATGCTATATTATCCTTATTACACAGATGAAGAAGATATGGGGAGGCTAGTTAGTCAACAGTTGCTAAAACAATGATTTATAATAGACATTATAGGGCAATACAACCAAAAGATGAGACACTGTCTCTGCACTCTGCCTGACAAGGAGACCAATCACACAGGACAGTGGTCTCTGTGCATGTTAATGCTATAGATGTCCCTGAACGCAAAGAATCCCAGGATCTCACAGATGGAAGAGACCTCAGTCCAATCAATCCCTAAATATAATCTCTTTAATCACATTCCCATCACATGATCATCTGGCATCTTCTTGAAGACCTCCAATGAAGGGAAAGCTCCCTGCCCACTAGAGTCATTCATATATTTTAACAGGAAATGGAGTAAGTACATTGATGGTTTTTTCCCCTTTCTTTTGAGAGTGAATTATCATGTTGAAAGCAAAAGACAAACCTGACATACTGGGTTCAAAATGGATTAGAGGCAGGGGAAACCAGTAGAAATGCTACTGGAATTGTTAAGACTTGAATTAATGAGAGCTTTAATTAGAATGGTGTAAATAGAAATTGGCAGCAAGGTGGTGTAGTGGACAGTATGCCAGATCTGGAGTTAGGAACACCTAAGTTCAAATCCAACCTCATATAATGACCAATTGTGTGACCCTGGGCACTCACTCAACCCTGTTTGCCTCAGTTTCCTCGTCTGTGAAATGAGCTGAAGAAGGAAATGGCAAACCATTCCAGTATCTTTGCCAAGAAAACCTCAAATGGAGTCATGTAGACCAATAATATCAACAAAGTGAAAACTGAAAAGAACAGGATAGTTGTGAAAAGCATCACCCAACAGAAATGTTAAGCAGATTTCCAGTCCCACAGAACGTTAGAATTAGAATAGGGATTAGAGTCCGAGACTCCTAACTGTTCCAACTGTGTTTTTCAGTTGGCTTTACTATTATTAGTTATATCTTGTGTGGGGGCTGGGTATTGAAGTTTGGAAGTTTGGAGGGGAATGAAGGTTGGCTAGCCTGGGCCCTCCCTAAAATGGAGGCACTCCATAATGGGGTGAGGGGGGCCAATATGGTAGAGAAATATTCCCAGGTAAAAAGTTTCCTGGCACTGAGTGAGACTTCAAAGGGAGATTGCAGCTGAAGTGTGATGTTGAAGTCCCTCAAATCAGAAGCACAGTGGTGAGGGGAGATGGGTAAACTCTTTGTTCCACTGGTAGCCATATAATGTCAAAAAACCTACGTGGATGGTTCTAGAATTAGGTTTGCCCTCTTCAGAGGATCAACTGAAGGGTGATTCTCAGATCTGGAACCTAACTGCTTCATTTGGCAGATGAAGAGACCAGTACCCAGAAAAGTGATGTGACCTACCCACAGTCAGTTATAGCCAAGAGTACCATGTGATGAGAAAGCCCAGATGGAATTCTATTTGTACTATTGAGAGCTCACTCACATCAGGGAGATCGCAGATCTGCTGAAGCATTAAGTGATTCTAGACCAAACTCTGCACATGGACAATAAGTTGCAACCAGAAGTGGATAGCAGGATGAGATCAGGCTGGATACTCCTTTGGGATAATTTGCAATACTTTTACTGACCTCAAACTATTGGACCCATGATTACGCTCCCTGGGTTAACATCAGCATTCTCCTGAGGATGGTAGATGACTGTAAATCACCAACTATCACCATCTCTTAAGGCATAAAGTTACAAATCACCCAAAGGACGATAGAAAGACACATGGTGGGCAGATGTAGGTCATGGCATCGCACCAATTGTTCCTTGCATGTGGAGAAAAAAAAGAAAGGCTTCCCATAGAAGATTTAAGGATGAATTGTCTTTCTCATGTTCATAGGTAAGCATCGTCATAATGATATCACTATTAATAACCATGGCAATAATACTGATAACTTGCATTTACGTAGCACTTTAAGGTTTGCAAAGTGCTTTATAAATCTTATCTCACTTGATCCTCACAACAGTCCTGGGAAGTAGGTGCTATTAGCTCCATCTTACAGATAAGAAACCCAGGCTGAGGGACTTTAACTGATCTGCCCATGGTCCTACAGCTACTGAGTCTCTGAGGAAGAATTTGAACTTAGTTCTTTCTGACTACAGCCTAGCTCATGGTACCATGAACTGTCCCTAGAGATTGTTCTCCTTGGTAGAAATCTATCAAAACCTGGTAACCTGTGGAACTGATACTGATGGTGAATTGTGATAATACATTCCCATTGTTTGTTCTGAGTCATGTCTGACTCTCTGTGACCCCATTTGGGGTTTTCTTTGCAGAGATACTGGAGTGGTTTGTCATTTCCTTCTCCAGCCCAGTTTAAAGATGAAGAAACTGAGGTAAACAGGGTTAAGTGACTTGTCCAGGGTCACACATAGTGTGCAAAGCCAGATTTGAACTCATGACGATGAGTCTTCCTGACTCCAGATCTGGCACTCTATCCATTGTGCCACCTGGCTGCCTGCCATGCACATAGTAGGTTTTTAACAACTATCTGTTGAGTTGAATAAACTTAAATTGAATTGAAAAGTCCATCATTGGGAAAGAATGTATCTGTATTTAGGTTATCATGATCTTCCCCAACTGTGTCCCAGTTTTTGGTCTCAACTCATACAATCTACATGTTACCAAAGATGTCTCTTCTGAGCATTAGGTAGCTTTAATTTTTCTGTGTATGACCACTGTAACTTTCCTGAGAGATTACGGAGAAATATGCTACTTTTTAGTGAGGAATGATTAAATGATCTCAATGATTATTAGAAGGACAAAAATCATTTGTGACTGCCAAGGTTCCATTAGTGCATTGGACAAAGTGTTTTACTAACTGATAGGCACAGGGCCAGGCCAATCTTCTTCACGCCAGTTGCTCTCTGGTGATATCATATGTCTGTGAAATGTGGAACTCCATGATTTCCAAAGAAGGAGTTGTATGTTGTCGAAAGGTCAGTGAGGAGATGCATGATGGTATGGATAGACTGTCATGTATCAGCAATGAGTTCTTCAGAAGAAGTGATATAAAAGATATCCAAGAAATGTATGACCAGCAAAGAAGGAAAAGTAGGGAGACATAAATGATGGACAACCTGTGAACTCCATGGATACCCATGGAATGTCAAGAGGCATGAGGGAAGGCCCCCTGTCCATGAGTGAATTCCTGTGCAAGATGTACAAGAAGACATAGGTGAGAGTGGCATAGATTGAGAAGGCATGGATGGATGGCTTCTCCACTCTGGGAGAGGGTAGTCACATCAATGAGGCCACAGAAACACCTAAATTTCCAAGAAACAAGGTGCCTGAAAAGGGTTAATAACTCTTCGGTAACATTTTACTCAGATCACAGGATCTCATGGTTTGAAGTGACATTGGCCTGCTGATTTTGGACCTTCAAGGTTGGAGCCCTCCTTCGAGTGATGGAAAGTCTATGATATTTCAAGGAATGATTCCACTGGGGGAGGTGAGGGAGGACTGGGGGAGGTGAAGAGGGACTGGGGGAGGTGAGGGGACAGCTCTCACCATTGGGAAGAATTCAAAGCTGCCTCTTTCCAACTTTCACCCATTGCATCTTGTTTTATTTTGTTTTTTGGTCCTTCGTCTACATGTCAACGCCTCATGGGGTCCACTCACCCCAAACCTTCTCTAGGATAAAGATTCCCACTTTGTTCAGCCAACTCCCTTGTGGCATAATCTTGAGATGCTTTACCATACTGGTAGCCCTCCTCTGGGCATATTCCACCTTAACAGTGTTCTTCATAAAACATGTCAGACAGAACTGAACCCAAAGCTGCAGCAGTGAACTCACCAGAGAAGAGGTCTGTCTTCTCCTTTGTTCTTCATTATGTGAAATGCAGAGTCACAGGACATCATAGGTTCATACATAGCACCCACATGAAAGGCCACCTAATCAAACATCCCCATTTTACAGCTAAGGAAACTAAAGACCAGGGAGATTCAGGTTGTAGCATCATAGACTTAGAGTTGGAGGGGGCCTCAGAGGTCAACCTGAACCCTCTCATTTTAAGGATAGAATGACTTGTCCATGGTCACATAAATGGTAACTGGAAGGATCTGAACCCAGGTCCTCTGGCTCCAGAGGCAGAACTCTTTCCATTGTATTATGCTTTCTCCTCCTGGATACTCACCAAGTTTTCAAAATCATTGCTAACATGTGGGGCCCAGAACTGAGCCCGGGACTTCAGATAGGAGTTAATTTTGGCAAAATTCAATTGCACTCTCTTACCCATGATTCCAGAAGCTGTGACAGTCTTTGTAGAACCTCAAGTCTGGTTTCATCTGACCAGTAGAGTGAGATTCAGAGGAAGCTACTGAGGCAGCTTCTACTTCTTTGAAGAGAGAGACCCAGGAAGAAGACTTTCCAAGAAGAGAAGGAAGACAGGAGTGTCACAATCCATACAGAATCTGAACATGCTGGGAGGAGCAGGACCTTGGTCATGGTGCCAGGGGAGTGTTTCTCACAGTCCAAGGTGGCTGTTGAGAGGATGTTTGTTGTTTTTCTGCATTTTATTGCCAGTTTAAATGAATAGCTATAAAAGGGTTATGGGAATAGTTCATTGCTACATTGCCTTAAGCACAGTATTAGGAAGAGCCAGAGAAGATTGGGGGTGGGACAGGGTGGAGGATGGGTAGTAAGACCAGGAAGATGCCATACTCTTTGCTATTTTATAGACTCAAAGATGTATTCTCGTCCTCAGGGAAGATTGACTTCCTTTGGCCAACTAGCACCACGTTGGTGTAGGTTAACTGAATGTTATCATGGTTTCCAAGCATGTTGCATGACTTCTAAGCCTTCTCCCTAATTCACAGCAGTATCCCTATTCTGAAAGTTGGTCCTCAAGCCAAAGTAAAGATGATGTGTGTGTGTGTGTGTATGTGTGTGTGTGTGTGTGAAACTTTCCCCAGAGTGTCCTTTATGTCAAATTTTTGAAGCTAGAGCTGTTTTCAAAGCTCTTTGTGTCAAGGTTGAATGGCCTTATGGAGAAAGAGAAGGATGCTGAGTTTTAAAAATTTCATCAGACTGTTTTGAGGAAGGAGGGAAAACCCACAATCCTCCCTCCCTAATCCTAATCTCTCCTGCTCATTGTAAACCTGTCTAGAAATGCATGTGTAGGCAACATGATCTTAAAGCTGAGGACCCTTTCCTCGGGCTCAGAATCAATCATTCCAAAATGAATTAAGAGCACATTTCCAGGCCTTTAAAGGTGTGAAGTTAGTGGTGATGACATGGGACCCCAAGTGGGTGGAATGGGAATACTGTTCCTGAGATCACAGCATAGTCCCAATTAATCACATTTTAAAGTGTCCCTAAGGGGAATATGATAACTTGGGATTTTTTTTTGTCCTCTGTCCATCCTATTTACAACAAAGGAAATTATTTTCACAACAAAGCTGAGTACCAATAGGGTCATCACCTTTCCTATTGGCAATAATCCTAAACCTGGGGTGGGGGTGGGGGATGGAAATGAGAAGTTGACACACAGAAGAATAAGCTTTGATCAAGGCTCCTCCTTCCAGCTGCATATATTGGATTTTACTAAGATTACTTTTCATTATCTGGGAAAGCACTGGACTGTTCTAGGAGCACTCAGGTCTAGGGTACCAGAACTAAAGTGTTGGCAATAAATTCTATGACTTTGGAAGATGGATAGGTGTGGTGAAAAGAGCAGTGACTCTGTGGTCAGGGAACCTGGGTTTAAATCCTGTCTCTTTCACTACCTGTGTGACCTCAATCATTCAACTTTCCTGGGTCTCAGTTTCCCTCATCTTTAAAATGAAAATTTAGGACAAGATCACCTCTAAGGTTCCTTCCAGCACAAAGATAAAGTCTTTCCTAGGTCTTTGGGAGGGAGGATGGGTAGTGGTGATTTGTGCCTCACCTTCCCCACTCCACACATAATTTACCCCATTGAAGCATGTTCTCATCTATAGAGGCTCAAGTGTCTTCTCTTCATCCAGCTGTAGTCAAAAATGGACTTCAACAAATATCTGAGTGATCTATATACTAAGGCACACTCCTAGGTATGAGAGTAGGGTGAAGATGCAAAGGAAAACCAGCAAGTTCCTGCCCTCCGGAAGCTTATATTCTAGTGGGGGCATACCAATAACTCTAAACAAAGGGAAATGCAGATATTTCCACAAATAAGTGTAACAAAGGTGCTGAGAGTCCCAAGGAAAGAAAAATCACTTTCATCTGGTAGAAAATGCAGGAATTGTGACTAGTCTGGGCTTTGAAGGATGGAAAGAGCTCAGTGGGCAAATCTAGGGAGTAAGGGCACAGAAGGCAGTATGGACCCAGTGGTGTTGGTGACAAGCATTGGGCAATCATCATTAGTTTGTTTTCACTGAAGCGAAGGGTGTGTGAAGGCAAATATTAAAGGGCATGGAGAGTAGTTTTGGGACAAATAATGGATAGCCTTGAATACCAACTTGAGAACTCTGGAATGTATTCTGCAAACAATTGAACCATTGAAGTTTTTTTTGAAGAGAATTGATATGATAGAGTGTTGGTGACCAAATGTAAGCTCCTTGAGAATTGGGACTGGTTCTTCTGTCAGTGTAGTCCTTAGTGTCTGACACATTAGAGGAGCTTAACCAAGCGTGTGCTGGTACATGTTTAACAACCAGCTCTCCAGAAAAAAAAATCTACACAGGATACACTTTCAAGTTTAATCTATAAATCTCTATCAGTAACTTTTTTTTACATGCTTTCTTAAGTTTAGACAATCAACAAAACATGAAGCATTGGTTTGTAGTACTTGGCTTATTTCTGAGGCATAAATGCTCCCACTGAAAATTTGCCAATGGGCTATTGCTACCCTTTTGAACTGGCTCCCACCCCCTACCTCAAATAAATGCTTATAGGTCTATCCATGATCAGTCATGCTTTTGGAAGACCAAGCTGGCAGTTTTGTGTGGATGGTGATGGCCGAGACTGGGGATAGCAAGATAACTTATCACATAAAGCTTGCATGCCTTCAAAGGAGACACCAGGATCATAGACTCAGAACTGGACAGGACCTCAGTGACTTTCTCGTCTAACCGTCTCATTCTGTAAATGATGAAAATAAAATCCAAGAACATTGGTAACCAGCCCAAGGTCCCAGAGTGTCAGAGGTGGGCTTTGAATCCATATCCTCTCAATCCAGAATCAGTGGCTTTTCTAATGTTCTTTGTCCCTGTTCACTATTTCCCGTCTATCACCCCCCAAACACTTCTATCTGAGCAGACAGCCAGTGCCCTTAGATTTTGTCCTTCCCTTTATTTAGAATAGTTTAAATGTTGTTCAATCCAGTTTATAGATGTTTGCATCTGGGAAGATTTAAAATTCTCCATAACTCCCCAAGCATCATTGAGATGCAGACAGCTCCAAGGTTGCACAATCCTGCTTGTAAATGAGTGTCAGGCTGACCCTGCCTCTTCATTGGGAAATCCATCCCTTTTCTGCTCCTCAGTGATTAGAAGAGGTTTAGATTGGAAGATAGCGTTTGGACGCCCTGTGGGAATCAGATTTATTTTGCTGGTATGCCTTGAGTCTTTCATCTGTGGTCCACTTTTCTTCTTTTTTCATTCCCACACCCCCAAGTTACAGTCAAAATATCTGTCTATATGTTCATGTACATATGGGGTGTTTTTTTACATAATGCATTCCATGTCCATGCATGCAGAATGACAATTACCATCCTTCATCACATCTTCCTCAGCATGCAATCAAGACTTATTTATTCTCCTTCTCATTGAGTGCACACCCTTTATGTCTTGGAACTATCATAAAAACAGAGATGGTGGGAAGCAAAGATGGGAAGAAGCCAATGGAAATTTTCCAACCCTTTTGAACCAGGCGGTTCTGAGATGAGTGAAGGATGGACTTCTTGCCTTCTTTATCAAAGGTCTAAGGATTCTTAATAGATATCAGTTGGGTTGGGCTTCACTTTGCATCCTTGGGAATCATCTTTGGAGGTGATGTATGGGGGAATTCAGGAAGCTAGGTAGGGCTTAAAGAGATGGCAAACGTAACCTTCTCTTTCCTTAGCAAAAGAGTGTGGATCAGTGCCAGTCATGGTTCTGGGCCTAAAGCTGACTGGATGTTCAGTTTTTTGTACTTGGTGGTCACAAGTATATTGCCATCTATTTCAAACTATTTAGAGAGGATTTGGCCAAAGCAGAAATCATGAGTTAGGAATTTAAGGATCATAGGGTTAGAAGAAACCTTAATGTTCATCTCATTCATTCCTTGCCTATGACCAGAAAATCTTTTACAGTAGCACTGACAGATGGTTATCCAGACTCAAGCACTTGCAGTGACACACAGCTCACTAACCTTTCAAGACCACTAATGGCATTTTTGAATAGCTCTTATCATTCGAAATGTTTTTGTTATATTAAATCAAAATTGACTTCCCCTATAACATCTAACCATCTGTCCTCATTCATTCCTCTTCCAGCTACATTTGACAAAATGTGGTACCACAGGGTTTAGAGCAGAACTGAAAGGACACTTTGGTAATTTGGTCTAATGACTATATGTTACAGATAAGGAAATGGAGGCAAATGATTCACTGAAAACCATACAGGTAGCAAGAGTCAGAAACGTGAGTCAAACCCAATGCCTCTGACCCAGGTTATTGTAGAAAGAATTTTGTTTATGTGTGAGTCATACTCTGTGGTCCCTGGAGGTCCTGACCGTCTCTGAACTTCTTTGATCTTGTGATTTCAAATTCAGTCCTTTTATACTGCCCCACCCAAAATTTTCTCTTCTCTCACCTAAACACTCCCATGTCCAGCATTTAGCACAGTACCTAGTGCATAGTAGGCATTTCATAAATGAGTATTATATGTCATTGATTGGCTTGTTGAACAGAATGTTAGTGTTGAGGTTAGGGATGCTGGGGACCCCAAAATACCAATATACCAGGTCCTGCTCGAATGAATTCAACACAAACCTTCTTAAAGCCGAAGTAAAATAAAGTTTATTAAAAATTTGCCATACTGAGTTGACTCTTAAGGAGCCTAAGCATTTGGAATGCTTATGTTAACAAGCAGGACAGATTCAATCTCAGCTAGACAGAGTCTGTGCTGGATTAAATCTGAGCTCCTTCACGGATGCAAGATGGAACCCATCGTTAGCACCTTATTTAGTGGTGTGCTGTAGAGATCTCCACCTAGGCTTGCTGTGTATCCATCAAATACTGCTTGTGAAGCACAAGTCCATTTGATTGTACCAACATGTCCACCACATTTATTAATCTGGTAAAAATAGATTTTGGTAAAAAAAAAAATATGGTAAATAAGTAGTTTCCCATAAAAAAATCTGGCAAAAAATTAAAACATCAGTCTGGTAAAAAATAATCTGGTAAAATCAGCAAAGGGGGGCTGATGGAAAGTACAGTTTTCACAGCTGGAAAGGGAGATTGAAAGACAGAATGGAGGCAGGTGAAGTCCAGGAAATGTGGAGGATTACAGAGAGGGGGACCCTTGTGTGTGGACACAGATTACAAGTGAAAGAGAATACGGTCCTAAATGGAATATAATCATGAAAAGTTGGGTCCTTGTCTGGCTCGCTGACCTCACTAAAGAGTGGTCTGCTTGGACAGAACTCTACAGGTTCCTTCAAGGCTGCTACTACTGGGATGTGGTGAAATTATTCTCTCTACACTTTCTCCCCTGGAACTGCCTCCTTGCTCTTGGGCAGACTGGGATTCTTTATCTGGGATAGTTTCCTGCTCTCTTTAAGCTTGGTTTGTTTGCTGTCTGTGCTTTTATAATTAGTTTTATCTCCAGTTAAAGATAAGCCAATTTTTATTGCATTCCAAGCAAGTGTTTGCTACAAATGAATGGACCATGAAATGGGGAAGGAAGGAAAGAAATTCATGGGCTGGTAGCCCTAGACGTATAATTAGAGCATGCTCTCTCCCTCTCTCCCTCCTTTTCCCCACTTCCTCTCTCACTCGTTCTCCTCCCCTATGTTCTCTCCCCTCCACCTTCACCCCACGTTCGCTTTCTCTCTACAGAGAGGCTTTACTAGGATGCCATGAAACTCTGGCATCTTCTTTGCTAAAAGTAACATAAAATAATCCCCCTAATGCAATTCTGCAAACATTATATGTCCCAGACACTGTGCTTGGAGCCAGATCCAGACACAAAAAAACAAAAAGTGAGATAAATCCTACCTTTAAGGAACTTCCATTATTCTCTGCAGTACTGGATTTACAACACACCCCATGAATGCACCTGCCTGGTATTCTGAGACAAGCTTTGGTTGGGGTAGGCATGAGAGAGGTCAGTATCATATCATAATATCTTGGACTTTCAGCGTGGGAAGGCAAGGCCTGGGTCTGCGTCCCGGCTCAGCCCCTTTACTAACAGCATGAATTGGGACAGGCACTTTATCTTTTCTCCGCCTCAGTTTCATCATTTGTAAAATGAAGAGACTAGCTAATCTTTAAGGTCCTTCCTTGTTTAACAATCCCTTTACTTTTAGACTTGGAAGGGAACTTTGAGAAAATCTATTCTTCATAAGTACTTTTTTTTAAGGAAAATGAGGTCAGATGACTAGCCCAAGTGTGCTTGTGATAGAGCCAAGATTCTCACACAAGTCTCCTGATTCACACTCGCTCATCTTCCTTTTCCCTTCCCTCTATGCTTTTCTATGCTGGAAATTCATAGCATTGTAGATTTGGAGCCAGGGAGACAGACCAATCCCCTCATTTTACAAATACACAAATCAAGGTCTAGAGACTTGACTAGGGTCATACAGCCAGTAAGTGCCTGAGCCAGAATTCAGACCTCAGACCCCTTGGAACGAGCCCAGGATCTTGACTCCAAGAGCCTTGGGAATAGCAGGGCTTCCAACCCAGTGTCCTTGAGCCATTTTCCTGGGAAGCAGCCTCTGTGGAGATGCAGCCTGGACCTGCTCCCACAAGGGCTGCAGCCACAGCAACTAAAGACATAGAAAAGAAAGTGCTTTTCCCCAAAGTCCTTGGTCCTGTCAAGCTCAACATCAGACATGAATATTATTATATCAGTGACACAGCATTGACGAAGAGGGCTGGTTTCCTCCTTTGTCTCTGCCCTGTGAGACTCTTCCATTTGACTTGCAGCTGAGACCTGGAGTTTTTTCCCTAAATAGGATATGAGCTCCCTAGGGGTAGGGATTGTCTGATTTGTCTGTTTGTATTTCCAGTACCTACTATAGTGCTTTGCGCACAGTAAGTACTTAATAAAGGCTTCCTTCATTCATCCAGTCTAGCCTTTTCTTTTAACAGGCTTAGAAGGGGCTAAATGATTTTCCTGAGGTTTTATGGGTACGAAGGAGTAGAGGTGAGATTCAGACTCAGGTCCTCTGATTCTGAATCCAGTGGGTTCTTTCACTGCATAAAAATGGTTCATTGAACTGTTGGCGAAATACTGACATTTTTGCCTATGAAGACAGATTGTGAGCTGAAAATGGTAAATTCGAACTCAAGGAACAGTTTCACATTCAAGTTATGACATGTTGTTTTAGAAAGAAAAGTTTCTTTGTTATGTAGGAAATGATAGGGCTTCACCTTCAGAGCTGCTGTTTGTTCGTCTGAGAAATATCTTTTGTTAATGGTCTCTTGTCTCTGTAGGAAAAAGGCAGATTGTATGTGCAGGAGAAAGAGGGAGGATCAGCAGCCTGGACCTCTTGGGTTCTGATGTCATCTCTGTGCTGCTGGTACAAATCAGAGAATTAAAGTTAGAACTGGGACTGACCTCAGCAGCTCATCTAGCCTTTCGTCTGCCCTTGGTCAGAGTCACCAACTATATTGCTAGAAAGAGAGGAAGCTGCTATTTCCAATGTCCTGTCCAGGTGTTAAAATGTTTTATCTTTGTATCTTCAGTAGGTGCTTAATAATTGCTTGTCAGTTGATTGATATATCTTACATTCTCCAGGCTGCAAGTTTAATAATGATGATGATGATGATGACTCAATTATCAGTCATTTGTTTAAGAGCCTTTTAAGTGTAAGGCTAGATGCTGGGGTACATATATAAGCCTCCCTGGAGAAACTTACATACTGTTGGAAGAAACAGCCTGCCCAAAGATGGTCATTCAGTCATTTCAGTCATTTCAGTCATATCTGACTCTTTATGACCCCATTTGGGATTTTCTTGACAGAGATACTTGAGTGATTTGCCATTTCCTTCTCCAGCTCATTTTATAGATGAGGAAAATGAGGCAAACAGGGTAAAGTGACTTGCCCAGGGTCCCCCAACTAGAAGGTGTCTGAGGCTGGATTTGAACTCAGATAGGTGGGCCATCTTGGCACTTTGTCCCTGCTGCATCCAATGGTGCTAGATGGAATCATATTCAGGAAGAAGAGAAAGTGTTTGCCTGCAAAAGAGTGCTGAGGGTAATTAGCCTAAAGGTGAGCTGGAGTCAGATTGTGAATGTGGGAAGTGGCTTGAATCCATGCAACAGAAAGACTGGTTGAAGAATTTGGGGAAACTTGGTTCCCAAATTATATTTGTCCTCCATTGTTGAAGAAGACCATGCCATCAGAGAAATGATGACATGACTTTCACTTGACTTTGTTTTGAGTGAGGGAGGGCTGTGCAGGTCACCAAATAAGAAGAAACAGAAGGAACACACTAGCTGTCTACAACTCTTTATAAGATTGTCATGGAGCAGAGGAGCCTCAAAGGGAAGAAATAGGAGCAGCAGGGGCTGATGACAATGAAGCCAATTTGAGTTTGATGTCGGGAGAAAGTCCTGACCATCTAGTTGTCCCAAAGAGGAAAGAGCTGCCTATGCCTGGAGCCCGTGAGCCCAGATCCTCAGAGGTCTTCAAATAGGGGCTGGGCGATCCCCTGCTGCTGATATTCTAATTGAGGGTCAATATTCTTTTTCAAGTATTCAAGTCGCTGCCGACCCTCAGGTTCTGAGATTCTGTGAATGTGTAACTCAAACGTTTCTTTGTCTTTAATCATTTTTCTTTATTAGATCTCATTGGGATAAAAACAACAAAAATGCTAATTTTCTCTTTTTGTTGATCCTAGACTATCTCCTCCTCATGTTTTTACTCTCACCCAGAGTAATGGTACCCTGGCTCTTCTCATTGTGTTAGGATTTCAGATAGTCCTGTACAGTCCTAGAGGGAGCCTTTGGACTGTGTATGAGAGCACGTGTGTGTGTGTGTGTGTGTGTGTGTGTGTGTATGTGTATGAGCATGCACACACACCCTGGTCAGCCCACAATTTAAGCCAGGTGCCCAGTTTCAGTTAGCCTTTAGAAACCAGAAACCTTGGGAAAGGTGCAACGTGATGGACACCGGCAGCCCCAAGACCACGTATGTTCTCGCCATCATTGAACACGCAGTGCAGGAAATCCCTGCTTTCTGCTGCAGAGCAGGGCTGAGCTATCCCTGGTCCTCCTGGGGAGTAATGCTGGCTTTCCTCTGTGCTAAGCTTTAAAGTGTTCTGGCAGACTTTTCCTCCACTAGCAAATTGGTAATGACATACTATTCCTTCCATGTTCCTCCTCCACAATGCCTTATCAAACTCCTCCCCCTATACACACACACACACACACACACACACACACACACACACACACACACAGTTTTTGTGATCCCCCTTGGTTTAACAGCTCCCCTTGAAATGGGTGACCACAGACTATGGTGGGTGTAGTGCTGTTTGTAGAGTTAGCAGGTATGGGTTTAAATTCTGACCCTGACACTTGGTAGTCATTTGACCTCAAACCAAGCACTTAATCCCTCTGAGCCTGAGAGAGAGAGAGAGAGAGAGAGAGAGAGAGAGAGAGAGAGAGAGAGAGAGAGAGAGAGAGAATGAATTGGTTGAAGCTCTCTATTGCCCCCTCCTCCCCACTTCCCTGTAACCTCTCCTACCTCTAAATCTATTTGCTAAAACTAGTTCTGAACCATTTGGACATCCTTGACCCACTGGGCAGCTAGTCCAGTGAAGCTTAGGGATCCTTCTCAGAAGCATAATTTTTAAAACATAGAATAAAATATATACAGGGTACATCCAAAGGAAACAAATTGAAACAGTCATCAAAATAATTTTTAGAAAACCAAGTTCATAGATCCGGGTTAAGGAGACCTATCATAACACCTAAGACTCTTTTGAACCTTTTTGAAAGGATCATAGTTTCACATATCAACAATCATAGAAGGAACTTCAGAGGTCAAAGGCTCACAGGATTCTAAGTTAAAGTTTTAGGGCTGGCAATGAACTCATGGGTTATCTTAGCCTAATGCTTCATTTTACATATGGGGAAACTGAGGCCCAGGGAAGTGAAATGACCTCTCCAAGGATGTGCAGGTAATAAACTGCAGAATGAGGATTCGAAACAAGGCCCTAAAGTTAACTCTTTTTCCATTGTATTATAGTGCCCTTGCTAAAGAAAGCTTGATCATTCCTTGTTTACTTATTATCCAGCACTTAGCTTGTTGATATGACTTGTTTTCTGGATTTAAAAAATGGCAATAATAATCAACTTTCAGCCTTAAGATATTCTTTAGAATTTCTCTGCCTACTTGGCCTCAGTGAAAATAAACCCTTTTTGCTCCACTACTTTCATTCCAAGTAGAATATAATCTTGTCAAATACACTCCCCAGACTTTATCATGTTTGGGGATTCTAACTCCAGATAGCCATAATTCTCTCCTCATGAGGTTTGGCACCCGTTGTTGCTGCTTATTGCCCTTCTCTAGCCTTGCAGATCATCTCTGAGATTTGCTGAACCTGAAGAATTCATTCCCTTGTGGCCAGTCTGGTGGCCTCTCTGTGGTCTCAAGACCTGCCTGACCAAGTTCAGCCAAGTTCAAGCCACGTCCTTGAAGCATTTCTGACTTAGCAGATGCTGTTGCTCCATCAACATGGCCCTAGAGAGCCCAGGATCACCTCCCCACCATGCAGGGGTGTCACAGGATGATTTTGGGAGAGGAAGAGCAGTCAAGGATTTGTTTAAGATAAATTTACAAGTTCTTTGCATATGAAGGGGACCATACAATACAAAGGAAAGCCCTGAATTTGGAGTCAGATCCCAACTCAGCCACTTAGCTCCAAGTCCTTTCATTTCTCTTTCCTTCAGTTTCTTCATCTGAAAAGTGAAGGGATTAGACTAGTTGACCGTCAGAAATTCCTTCCAGACTTTGGTCTCTAAGTAAGTGTCCTGGATCTTTACAGTTATAAAGCTAAAAAGGGGTGGCTGGATCTTTGTAGATCTTAGTGCATACACTTTGTATTACGTCTGGGTCATCCCCTTTCCCTGGGCTCTTGGGCCTCATTGTGGACTGTCCTGTGGCCAGCAAGGTGTCAGTTTCATGAAATGCCATCTGTGCTCTCTGTGAAGTGGACAGAGACCATGAAAGGGGCAGCATGCTGGTCATTCAAAGCCAGCTGCAGGTTTGATGGGAACTCACCACAAAAAACTCACTTTCCAGTGTGGTATTTATGATGCCAAATCAGAGATATGTGTACGAGATGTCTCTAATATAAATCTCATGTCAGTGTAAGCAAAGCAATTAACAGACTTCCAGGTATTTTCATGTTTCCTATTGTCAATGAAACCAGTTGTACTTTGTTCTGTCCCAGTGGGTAGTGCTGATAAGATGTATTGGCTCAAGTTTTGTCAGGGGCCAATAACTCTCTGTCTGGGAGACACTGTGAGATTCCTAATTTTGGACTTGCAGACCATGAACACAGAATGAAATATTGATTTCCCTCCCTCTTCCCCTCCTTCTCTGGGCAGACTATCCCAATGCACAATGCAGTTGGCGGAGCGATGCCAGGGCCTCATCAGCTGGGCACCACACGGATGCCCAACCACGACACCAGCGTTGTGATTCAGCAGGCCATGCCCTCCCCCCAGTCCAGCTCTGTGATCACGCAGGCACCTTCCACAAACCGTCAGATCGGGTAAGGAGAGGTTGGAGGTTGACTCCACATGGGTCTTCATGTTGATTTTATGCAGGGCCTTGATGGGGGGAAATCCTTAGGGTTTTCTTTGCCCATCTCCCAAGGCAGGACCCCACTGAAGTTTTGATCCATTCTGGGAGAGAGTTTTGATCACCTAGAGATATTGCCAAGCAGGGGACTGATAATAAGGCAATATTTTTTGTCAATGTCATATGTATTCCTGGATTTTGTAAGCGATTAGTCTGGTGCACTACTTCTTTGAGATTACAGAGAAATTTAAAGAGGCCAGGATCAGCGTTCCAGCCAACTGAGTGTCGGTGGTGCAATAATGCACTTGTACAACCCTCCTACCCACATCCAGCTGTCCCTAAGGGAGGCCACTTGGATTCTCTTGTGCCTGGCTCTTCCGCAATTGTTAAGGTTTCTTTATCTCAACCAGCTTCTCTAGGAAGGTAGAACATAACTCTCCTGAGATCCTGATCCTTTGGGAACGGGACAGAGATAAAGAGAAAGAAAAGATCTCTTAACTTTCTCACTGGCCTGAGAATCCTGAAACACTTTTTAAAAAATAGTGGGAGGTTAATGCAGAGCTTGGAGCCTCCAGAGATTGAATGAGCCTTGCCGTCTGTTGACCTTTGAGATATTAAGGAAATGGGGCTGTTGTGAAAAGGTTGGACTAAGAAAACCTAACATGGATCCATTGTCCCAACTGATGAAATGCCAAGGGAATGATCCAGTGAAATGATTGAACTTGCTGGATTAGGATGGAGAAAATCTAGATTCCATTCCCAGTTTTCACACTGACTTGCCATGATTGTGTTGTGTTGTATTGCATTGTGTTGTGTGGTTTGTGGTGTCTCATCTCTTGGAATAGCAATTCTTGAAGAAAAGAATGTAGGATGGTGGACATGACTTTGGGTCCTGAGCCATGTTGTTCTCTCTGCCCTTATCCTGACTCTAGGCCCCTCCTAAGGTCTCTACATTCTTCCTACCTTTAGACCCACCCACCCTATTATCCTAGGTGTTGACCATACACCAAAGCCCTTACACCCTTAGTCCTCAGCTGACCTTGATCCTAGCCATTATGACTTTGAACCAGTCAATTTAAACTCTCATTGGCTCAATTTTTCATTGGGTAGAATGGGGGTAATAGTCTTGTCTTTCCTATCCCACTTGGATGGGAACATAAAATAAATTAAGAGTTTGGGAGCTGTAGGTTAAGAGATTTAAATGCCCTTGAATTTTTACTTTGTTTTAGATTTTGCTTTGTGTATATGATAAGGTCAGGAGTACAAATGTTTCTCTCTCCTGCTCAACACCTCAGCATCATACTCTCCTCTAACCCACCTGGGTTTTGGGGGAGAGGGAGTTCAGACTTCACACAGTTTCTACATAACTTTGGTCCCTCTTGAATTCTTAGGAAGAAACACACACACACACACACACACACACACACACACACACACACACACACACACACACACACACACACACACATACACATCCCAAACCTGGCAATTTGCTTGTATTACTACATATGAAGAATAGGTGAATGCTATTTCCCAGAACCCTCTGGGTAAGATGGTGAAAGACAGATTGGTGTTAGGGGCTGTACCAGATCAGGCAGGCTTGCTGAGTAGGGAGCATGGGGCCGCCACCACCCCATTTGCCGGTGCCCCTGTCTCTTTCTCATCCCTAGATGTTTCCAGGGTGACCCCTCCACATGAGGGGCAGCCCCCATATTTCTCTTTAATAGAAGCCCAGCCTGGGAAGGTAAGCCCTTGTCCTTGGCATCTGTCAGTACGTACGAATATGTTGTGACTCGTGAGGGAAGGCTTGCCATAACAAACCAAAGCACCATAGTTAATGACTACCCACCCATTGGCCATGGGTACCCTGGAGTTTCCATTCAGGATTCAGAAAAGGAGACTGTCCAGCTGAATGCCTGGCTTTGTTTGGAGAGGCCATGAGGCCGAATGAGCAAATGCTTCTCCTGTTAAAGATGTCTTTTCTCCCATAAAAGCTTTGGGAGCCAAGGCCAGAACCTGTAATCCTCCCAGGGTGGGGTGGGCTCATTAAAGACAGGCAAACGCCTCCATCTCAAGTGACTGTTTCCCTGTAGTGGCTGGGCCCATGGAGAAACAAGTCAGAGTTATGTTGGGTAATTATAATCATTTTATTTTTCCTTCCAGGGGGGGAAAGAAAAGAAACGTAAATTGTGCTGGAGTTTACAAGCAAGTTTTATTGACATTCTTTTGCCCCACCCCCCAGGTCTCCTGCTATGCACCCCAACAGCCCCTGAGAGACCTTCAGCTATTGTTGCTGCATAACTAGGCTGGCTCCTGCTCCGGCTGAGCATAGGCTCTCTCTTTCAGAGCCCAGTGGCTGGCTTGGGAGTGGATGGGGACGCACTTCGAAATGGGGGCCTCCGAGGCCAAGCCTGGAGGTCTGATGTTATTGTAGCTCTATGAGAGACCTCTGAGAGCCCCTTCTCCATCCATGAGCAGGTTTGCTCCTGAGAATACAAAACCTCCTGACCAGGCCCATCCTATGGTTTGTTCCTAGTCCTGGGCTCCTATGTGTCTTCCCTGGTGTGTCCCAGGAGATAATTGCTGCTTTGGGGATTCTGTCTTGTGCCAAGGCTGGATGCATAGAGTTGCTTCTTTCCTCAACCTGTACCCTTCAGAGCCTACAGTGCAGATTCCAAGAGAGACACCCCAAACCTGACTGGAGAGGCCCTTGAGGCTCAGTAAGGAGTAGCTCATTTCACCAGTGGATTCCATGTTGAGATCTAGGTGGTTTGGAAAAAACCAACAAAAAATCACAGGGATGACTTTCCCTTCTTTATTTCCCCCAGCAAAAAGGAAATGAGCACTTATTTTAAAACTTGAGTTTCCTCTGGAGACTGTGTCTTTAAATGAGCATTTGAAACTGCAGATAGCTTTTTTATTTTATTTTTTTTGTAAGACTGCACAGAACCCATATTGTAGTAATATTCTGATTTTTATCACAACCTCAAATATTCAAGTGTCAAAATCTGGCCAAGCCACCTGCAAATGTTTGCAATGGCGACCGGCCAACAAAAACAGCAAACAGCAATGAAAGTCTCCATTCAGGCCCAGGACTCAGAGCAGTGATCCAGCCACGGAGCCTGGCATCCACCTGTGCCCACGCACAGCTCGCTGCTGCAGCCGAGGGGCATGGGCCCAGCTGGGCTTTGGGGCCAGAGCTTGTCTCCCTTTGTTCTGCACCTCTCGGGTGCCCCCTCAGTCTTCCAGCCAACCCTCTGACTTTGGTGTCTCCTCTGCTCCACCATGTCTTCCCTTCCCTATGAAGGTTTGGGGAGTCTTGGAAGACTTGGAAAGAGTGACGGGATGCTGGTGCATAGGGGAGGCTTCCTGGGACAGTACAGAGACATCGCTCTCAGGCCTTACGTGAGCTTGGCTACTGAGCAGGCCCTGAGCCAGACCAGCCCCAAATGGGGGGTGAAAGGCAGAAAGCCATAGTACTAATAGTCAGAGAAACCTGGGGGGCCTGGCTCACACCCATCCCTTCCCCAGCCCTCCAGCCTCCTCTCTGGGCCCAGTGCAGAGCAAGTGGTGATATTCTCACTGACACAAACTTGCAGGCTAGTATAAATATCCTAACTGTAGTTATGTGGTTAGGCAGTCTAGAATAAGACTGAGAAATAGCTCTGGAGTGTGGGAGGCATCCTCCAACTAGTAAGTACTTGTGCTTACTCTGGTGCCAGGAAGGGTGCCTTTGGCTGATTGATGGCGCAGGGTTGGGAGGGCGGTGCCACAGATGGAAAAAAGAGAACCCATGAGCTGAGGGGGAGAAAACTGGGGTGGAAGGAGGTATTTGTTAAAAACACATGAGAAATAAAAGAATGAATGAGTGAATAGAAAAACAGAAAATAAAATTAAAAAAAACCAACAACACATGAAGCCAGGTCAGCTCTAAACCATGATAGAGTTTGAGGACCTGGGTTCAGATTTTGGCTTTGCCAAAATCACCTGTGTGATGATCTAGGGTTACTGGCTCATGGTACAGATCAGGTCAGAGGATGCATGGAAAGATGGTGGAGGAGTAGCTCATCGTTCTTTCTCTCTTTCCTTCTGGTAGCTAGTGCTCAGGCAAGTTAGCGGTTGTAAGAATGATAACAATAAAATAATAATATTTAATAATATTATTATATTCATTATGATATTATATTATATATAATATAATAGCATGTGTGATTATGTCTAATATACATATATTATATAATTATGTTAATTATATTACATATATCATAGATTTACATTTAAATATACCCCTTTATTATATATGAACAAATACAGATATATTTATATTATATACAATAATTTGATTGTGCTATTATAAAATAACTATGATTTTAGCTAAATTTTATATAGCACCTATTATATGTTAGAATATACATTGTGTTATACTATGCTAAGGAAGTGCTTTACAAATTCGAATTTCATTTGATCTTCATAACGGTCCTAGGAGATAGGCACTGTTTTTATCCCCATTTTACAGATGAGGAAACCAAGGCAAATAGAGATTAAGTTACTTGCCCAGGGTCACAAGCTTATAAGTATCTGAGGTCAGATTTGAACTCAAGTCTTCCTGCCTCCAGACCTAGGACTCTCTTTAATTACACCACCTAGCTGTCCCCAAATGTCAGAATAGATGGATTGAATGCTTATGTTTCTTCTAGTGGTCACTGGGTGACTGATTGACAATTGGATTGCTTATAAGGGGAATTGTTTTCATGTGGTCCCCTGGCTCCACCAATCGTAGTAGTTAATGGTCAGTTGGGTTGGTGACCACGTCAGAATAGGAGGCTCAGATGCCTAATTTGTCCTTATCACATAGATGACCGTTATCTACCAGCAGCCTCCCTCTCACATGGGTTGGCTTATGGTTGGTTATGTAGGTGGCAGCAAGTGTCCAGAGAGGTGGACTTGCCACTTTTGCCTAGTAGCTGCTGGCTTTACAGGCTGAGTAGGTGGCCTGGATTTACTCTCCTCTGGAAGATGAATGAGCAAATGTAGCTGAGATCTGATGCTTCTTCGAGAGAGAAGTAAGGAAAACTCAGGATCCCCAAAGACAATCATGTACGTGGGACTCAGCCAAGGAGATGAAGAACATGATAGAAACTCCCTGAGGATTCTTTGGTTTTGACTGATGTCTCATCGCAGGGCTCAGGGAAATTCCATTTGGAATCCCCACAATTGTGCCTTTGCCCAAAGGAGGCACTTGGGTCCAGAACTTAACTTCCCATTGTCCACATCTCCAAGGGAGTTGGGAAAATGAACCACTGCAACCGGTGTTAGGGGAAATCATTCTTGACAGTGAGACTTTTAGAAGTCTAATGCCATGAATGCTCACATTGAAGTCAAGCATTTGGGAAATATGGTATGTGGAGAGCCTGTTCCACAGTGGATGGTCTTTTAAAGGCAGTGGATTACCAAGGTAATTTCATGGAAATGGAAGTAGCTATGTTGTATGGTGCATAGAATGCTTGACTTGGAGTCAGGAAGACCAGTTGGAATCCTGCCTCACACATTAACTGGATAACCCTGGGGAAGTCACATAGACTCTGTGATACTCAGTTTCCTTATCTGTAAAATCCAGATAATAACAGCACTTACCTCCTAGGGTTATCCTGAAGGACAAATAAGAGAATATATAGAAACCTCAACATATCAAATAAATGTTAGTCATCCTCATCATCATCTTTATTGTCATTTTACTTTAGAACCTAGAAGTTGGTTCTATAAGACATATGTACGAAGCCTGCTTGGAGATCTTCTAAATTTTCAACCTATGATATAGACATTATTAGGTACTCATTTATATGAACACTAATAACTTCAAGTCAACAAGAAAGTGTTACATGCCTGCTACATTCCAGTACCAAACAATGGGAATCAGAAACAAAACCAAAATACGATCTCTTCCCTCCCTCAAGGAGTTAACATTCCATTCTGCACATATTACATGAAGAGACATGGAGAAATGTCAAGTAATTTCTCATTTGCCCTACCCCCAGTCACCCCTGCGAGACAGGTTACATAATCTTTGAGTCAATTATTCCCCAGACTTCAAGCTGGAAAGCCCCTTTGAAGTCACCTAGTCCAACTGTCTTGTTTTATCAATGAGGAGATTGTCATCTAGAAATGTTAACGTGACCTGCCCAGCTTGTTTGTAAGTGCCAGGGTCAGGATCTGAACTCAGGTCTTAAAAATTGGCTTGCTATCCAAAGAAGGAAATGTGAGTGATGGCGTTCTCAACAACGGCCCAAATGGAGATGGTGGTTTAAAATAAAGGAGGCACCAAGAGCCCTGCTTCCCCACCTGCCGACCAGGATAGTTCAGTTGTTCCCATGGCTTGGATCCCGTCTCCTATCCCTGGCCCCGTCTTCCCAGCCAAGACCACTTGGAAGCCATCCCAAGTAATTGAGACCAGGAACCATAGTTTCCTGCTTTGCGATTGACAGAATATCCCGGCTGAGAGCATGACTTTATTGTTAGAACACTGCTGGATATTTCACAGCCCTGGGAACATTTATGAGATCTCGTCAGGGGGATGTTTGAGAGAAGGGTCC
The DNA here is from genome assembly GCF_028372415.1 of Notamacropus eugenii. Classification (NCBI taxonomy): domain Eukaryota; kingdom Metazoa; phylum Chordata; class Mammalia; order Diprotodontia; family Macropodidae; genus Notamacropus; species Notamacropus eugenii. Next base: position 19,458,507 of record NC_092874.1, read on the forward strand.
AGGGATTGGCCATATGGCTCCCGTTAAATCCCCATGCAAGGCGTTGAGAAGTTACCTTGGAGAAGAAGCCTAACAGGCACTTGGCTTGCAGATTTTTATGTGTGGAACAAAACCTTTAAGTACTGAGGCCCGTTGAAATATAATGCCTCTTAACATCCCAAAGTTGTAGCAGAGCAGAGCTTTTAGGCCAGATGACTGGGGTGTGGTCAAGGGTGTGGCCTTTGGCTGGGCAACATGAAATGGCACAAGTGATTGAGGTCCTGGTGCTCAGACCTGGAGAGCAGGCTGATGGGAAGTGGCCCGAATACCCTCAGCAATGACTTTGGGAGGGAGCGTGGCAGAGTTGAATATGTCAAGAGGGGATTCTTGTCCAGAAGTGGATCAGATTCAACGTTTGCTGAGGTCCTTTCTGGCTCTGAGATTCTGTAACGGCACTTTCCAGACTTTAGATTAAAAATCAGGTATCCCCAAAGTCTTAGTGTGGTTCTTAAGCCCATGCTAAGACTTTTGGGACATTCTGTATGAAGGCATCTTCTGGTGTAGTTATGTTTACAACCCTCACCTGAGTCAGGGAGCATCACCAGCTGATTGTCCCTGTCTTGAAGCTGCCCCACATTTAGTCTTTTCGATCCTCAAGGAGGGTGCTGGCCCTTGCCTGGGTGAAAGAAGGTAGAAGGAATGCTGGATTCTGGTTTAACTCTGGGTTCAAAAGCCATCTTGGCCACGTGGGAAGGCCAAGTGTGTGAGCAAGACATGGTTGGGTTTTATTAGGAATGAAGCTTCTCATGGGAAACGTCTATCTCAGGGGCTTTGTAAATCTCAAGAGAGAGGCTTGACATAGGGAGCTTAGAGCTCCAGACTTTGAAGCTGAGTTCTAATCCAATTTGTGACGCTTATTAGCTGTGACCTTGGGCAGCCACTTCTCCAAATCCAACTTCCTCCTTTGTAAAATGGGGCAATAATATCCATAATGCCCATTTCACAGAGTTGTACAGATCAGATGAGGTTGTGTGTGGGCAGTCAAATGCTAGCTGATTTAAGCTTGAAAGTCTTAGGACTTCAAAGCTGGGAGGGCCTCTTTTTGATGGTGGGGGGAGGGGAGGAGGGCAAGGCCCTGGAATTTGGATTTACCCAAGCTCAGAGATCTAACTTGAACATTCCTGACTCAAAGGCTGGTAGCCTCCCCTCTATGACATGTTGTATCTGAGCAACTTCCTTCATTCTACTGCTGAGGAAACTGATGACATGCCATGTGGACCAACTCACCCAAAGTCTTGCGGCTACTAAGTGTGGGAGGCAGGATTCCTGATCCCGAGACCAGAATTCAAAGCCCCTGCATCACACTTGTGTTTTGAGAGCAAGCTGCTTGAGGGATGTCCTGCTGAACAGACAGCTTTATTCCGCACACTTAGCTAGCAACTCAGACATGTCTTCTGGAAGTCTTATCCTCTGTGTGTGTGTGTGGACATGTCCCTCATCCTCCTTTTCTAACACCCATAGGCTATAGACACTTTTATATAGTTATCTATCTATGTAATTTTTATATTATATATACATGTGTGTATATACACATATATTCATAATACATGTATGTATACATGCATGTATAAACACATATATGCATGCACATAAATGTATATATGTATGCATAGATAGGTAGATAGATAGATAGATAATAATTAACTGTGACCCAGGGTTGCCCCATATAGACATGGAAAATTCCAGACCCCAGTCATGCATGATCTCTGGCATAATGAAAGAGATGTGGATTAAATAGGAAGTGAGACAGTCATGTGCCAAGGACCTGATGGGGAAGAATCTGAATGGGAATTGTGTCTCTTCCACCTTCCCCTCTGCTTCAGGGAGAGAATTAGTTGGGTGACCTTGGAATTCCAAAAGAAGAATTTTGAGTGTCTCCTTAGCTTGGTGATTGTGGAGCAGGGAGAACTGAATATGACTGGTTGCTGGAAGGACCTCAGAGGCAATCTGGCCCAATGGGTGCTGATGCCCTGAGACCAAAGTGACCTGCTTTGTATCCCACGTAGAGTTAATGGAGTACGAAGGTTTGAACCCAAGTTGTTGGATTCCAAATCCAGGCGTCTTTCCGCTGGGCCACACTAGAGTCACAATAGACTGGGTGGGTGGGATCAATTCAGATTTTTCAGGAGAAATGTTTTGATTTTGCTTTCCATGCTCTTTGAGTTCCCAAAAAATATTTGCAAGGCTCAAGATATGTTCTTTTGGAAGTCATTGCATTACTTATGATGAGAGGTAGGGTAGGGCCACGGAAAGGGTTATGGAAGCCTGGGTTCAAATGTTGGCTCTGACGCTTTTAATTTGATCAGTTATACTTTATTATTTATTTGTTTTCAGGAAGTTGTAAGCAAGCAGACACCAGAGCAAAAAACATCAGAGTGTACGTTGCAGAACAAGCCAGTTTCCCCCATAGGCTTGTAGGCAATGTTTTTGCCCCATACAGCCATGTGAGAGAATGCTGTGTAGACCATAGATTTAGAACTGGGCCATTCAGTCTAACCCCTTCACTTCACAGATGAGGACACTGAGGCCCAAAGAGGCAGGGAGATGTAAAAATTTTGTTTTGTCCCACCATTTTCTGTTATTTGGCAAAGGCCCAAGGCTTTTAACCGGTCCCAATAATCAGTGTTTCCAATGGAATTTTATGAATAAATCTGGTTTGAATGGCTAACTGGTTGGCTCATTCAAGATTCAGAAGTGGGATTATATAGTCCCAGTGGCGAAAGGAAGCTGTGGCTTTTTACTGTTAAGGTGCTACATGTTGTTGGAATTGGCATCTTGCTTCTAGTTTTCAGAGTGAAAAGAGAAGTGAGGCAGACAGAGTGCTAGGTGGAAAGTCAAAAGACTTGAGTTCAAATCTGGTCTCCAACATTTATTAGCTGTGTTACCTTGGACAAATCTCTATCTGCCTCAGGTTCCTCATCTATAAAATGGGGATAATAACAGAGCCTACCTCCCAGAGTTGTGAGGATCAAATGAGATGGGAATTATGAAGCACTTCACAAACCTTTAAGGGTTCTACAGATTATTGTCATTGCTGCTGTTGTTATGTAATCACTTTGTCTATACACCATGGTTGGCTTAAGATAATTCACTCAGAAAACATACAGTGATTCACGGACCATAAATTAACAAATAAGGAAGGATGTTGGCTTGGATGGATGAAAAATAAACTTGGTACCCTGTAGTTTTTGTATAAGTTGAGAGTGGAAAGGGCTTTGAGTTCAGAATCAGAAAGCCTGAGTTAGATCTTGGCTCTGGTACTTAATGTATGTGTGGCATTGGATGATTTGGATGAATTTCTCCTCTCTGACCCTCCATCTCTTTATCTCTCAAATGAAAAGAATGATCTAAATGCTCTAGGGTCCCTTGTTGCTCTACCTCTATGACTCTTTGGTGAGTGAAACTGCCTTTTTCCTCTCCTTAATTCCCCCTTTGTTCAGCCAGAGACAACCACCCAGCTGGGCTCTAGATGGGCACTCGGATTCTCTTCTCTGTCAGACTTCCAGAGATTTGGCCGAATGTTGAAACAGCCAAGAGCTGAGCCGCTAATGTGGTGGGGCAGGGGGTCCAGGACTGGAAAGAGGGGAGGGGGCACCACCAATTTCTCCAAACGATTGGAAAGTGCCTTGTTCTGGGGCTCTTTCGCTGACTGTTGACCAGTTACACAAAATGAACTGCTCCCATAGTTCTCCCATTGTCCAAAAGAAAATTATTTAAGTACAGCTTTGTGAGCCTGGGCTGGTCACCTAACCTCTCTCTGTCTCAATTCACTCATCTGTGAAATGGAGATAATACTGGCACCTCCTTCAGAGGGTTGTTGTGAGAACTAAATGAGGTAATATATGTGAAGCACTTTTGGTGTGTGTGTGTGTGTGTGTGTGTGTGTGTGTATGTGTGTGTGTGTGTATGTGTATGTGTGTGTGTGTGTATGTGTGTGTGTGCATGTGTGTGTGTATGTGTGTGTGTGCATGTGCGTGCGTATGTGTGCGTATGTGTGTGTATGTGTGTGTGTATGTGTGTGTGTGCGTGTGTGCATGTGTGTGTGTGTGTGTGTGTGTGTGTGTGTGTGTGTGTGTAGAGCTCATTTCGGAGAATATTCCCTCCCCCAAATTGAATTCTCTCTGACTTAAAACCAAGAAAAATAATTAAACAGAAACATTAGATAGCATGATCTAGTCTGACTGTGTACAAGCCATTCTGCCCTGGTAGCTCCCCAACTCTCTGCTGAAAGTGGGGAGACAAATGCCCTTCTTTGATCTCCAGGACCATTGCTGGTTCCTTTCAGTGTTCTTTTCACTTCTACTATTGCAGATGTTGTGAATATTGTTCACTTGGTGCTATCCATGGCACTGGGCATCACGAGGGGCCCTGGCCAATGGCACTTCATTGCTAATTCTGCTTTCTCCCCATAATTCCTCTCCAACCCCTCCCCTGGGGGGACCTTCCCCCTCTCCCTTCCTGCTCTCCTCCATGCATCAGCTTTCCCCATTAGGATGTAAGCTCCTTTAGGGCAGGAGACTGTCTTGTTTGCTTGTATTTGTATTTCCAGCCCTTAGCATAGTGCCTGGCACATAGTAAGTGGTTAATAAGTGATTTCTCTCTTCTCCTCCTTCTCCTCCTCATCCTTCTTCTTTTCCCTCTCTTTCCCTCACTCCTCCTTTCCTCCTTCTCTCTCTGTCTCTATATCTATCAATATATCTGTTATCTCTATCATATCTATTTATCTATCATCCATCCGTCTGTCTATGTAGATTGAGGCCAGCACTAGCCTCAGTGTCCAAAGACCTGGCCTTTGTCCCACCTTCCTGTATGACTTTGGATAAGTTCCCTGACTTCCCTTGGCTTCTGTTGCCCCATTTACAGGATGAAAGGGTCACTCTAAGTCTCATCCAACTCAGTGATCCCATGCCTCTGAATCAAGGCTGTTTCCTTGATTCTACTTGGCGAGAGAGTATTCTTTTAAATAAGCAGCCCTCTATTCCAGATGCCCTCCTATATGGTAGGTAAATCCCTCACAAAGAAGTAGGGGTGTGGCAATGATGTCCTCCACCGTTATGGGAGCAGCCCCACTGAATGTGCTTTCCCTGATCTGGTTAACAGTTACCGAGCTATCTCTGTTCTGTGGTCAATGGCTTCCTCTGTGCTCAGGCGAGGTCTCAGGGGACATGGCATGATGGGGATCTGATCAGCATGGGTTAGGCAAAGTGCTGAGATTACCCAGATCCCAGCTTTGCCACTTCCTAGCCACATGACCTGGAGGTTGGCCATACCCATTCCCAACTCCATACCTTCCCTTGTTCAGCCCTCAGTTTCCTCACCTGTAAAATGGGGACATTAATACCCAAAGAATCTTACTAGGTCAGGTGAGTCTTAAATAGGCTGGCACTGAGCACGGTGCCAGACGCACAGTAGGTGCTAGACAAACACTTGGTGATTGATTTACTGATTGTTTAAGGTGGTTCTCAGCCACCCACTGGAAGTGCTGAGGAAGGTCGGTATTTTGCCCAGTTTCGGTGCATGAACATGTTTGTTTGTGTGAGACCTTAGGCAAAAAGCTCGTGAAACATGGGCTGCTCTGCCCGAAGCCACAAGCGGCTGCCCAACCCTGCATCTGGATCCAAGGTGCTTTGCACAGTACCTGGCACATAGTAGGCACCTAATTATTGTTAGCTAAGAAATGCTAAGTGACTGATTAGGAGTCAGGCTCCTCAGGGCTCCTCCCAGCAGCTGTCAGAATTCAGGAGACTGAGCAGTCCCTACGAGGGCTGGGTCCTGTCTTTGTTGTACACTTTTCATGCCTGTAGACTTTCAGATAGGATGAAAGAAAAATGCAAAGCATGATTGAGTATGGTTGCTTTGGAAGCATTTTAAAAATGAAATGTTACTGATACTTTTTTTGACATCACAGTCATTTCCGGGTATTATTACCCGGGTATCTATGTACCAGGTACTGCGCTAAGCTCTTTACAAATATGATCTCATTTGATCCTCACAGTAAGTGGGTGCTGTTATGATCCTCATTTTGCAGATGAAGAAACTGAGGCCCAGTGATATGCCTTGGGGTGCCCTTCCCCACCCAATCCCATCTCTTTGGTCATTTAAACCCTCCTTTGTACTAAAGAAAAACAGTTAAGTAAAAACAGTTGAGCTGGTGACCACACCTGGCATGCATACAGCATCCTGCCCAAATAGTCCCGTCTGTGTCGTAAGAGGAGGGAAGCAGGAATAAAGGGTGGCATGCTATTCATGGAGTCTTGCCCCCATCATTGATTAGCCATGCATCCCTGGGCAAATCACTTAGTGTGTCTCAGACTCAAGCTTGCTCATCTTTAAAGGGGGGATAATGATCATTCCTCCTTCGGAGGGTTGTTGTGGAGTCAAATGATTTAGCTAACACATGGGAGGCATTTTTTGGACCCCAAAGTGCCAACTAAATGCTAGTTCTCCTCATCCTCCTCACCCTCATTGGCACTAATTGTTCTTCAGAAACATTCTGATCCTTTGGGAACCCTCTCTACCTCTTGCTCAATCATAGGTTATGAGTCAATTTGCCTTTTTTTTTCTTTTCAGCCACATTCCTTTCACTTGCTTGAATTTCACTGTTGGGTCCCTAGCATGGTACTTGGACATTGTAGGGGCATAATAAATGCTTGTTAATCTGGAATGAATTAACTGAAATTCAAAGAGCAAGTTAATAATCAGAGGGAATTTCATCCCAGGACTAGACTCTGGCTAGGAAGGGTGGTGGTAAAGATGTCCAGGATGGAGGAGCTTCCTATCTGTGCCAATAGTGGACTCTGAGAGACTCAGTTTTTTCCATCTGTCAAATAAATCAGTAATTATTGCTTTTAACTCAAGAGTGTGCCTGTGATCTGTGTGCTGACTCAGTATGAGGAAGCTTGATATTGAGGAGAAAGCATGGATCTTGGGTTCAATTCCTGGCTCTTAAAAGCGGGGTAACCCAAGGGCAAATCACTGGGCTTCAGTTTCCTTATCTGCAAAGTGAGGTTAATAACAGGGCCTATCTGCCAGGGCTTTGTAAAGACCAAATGAGATCAGATTTGCAAAGAGGGGCACAGTGCTTGGGACAGAGTAAGCTCTCAATAAAACCTTCTTCTCCCCTTCCCCTCACTGCTTTATAGAGTAATTAGGAGGCAAGAAAGAACTTTTGAAATCTTTGATTTATATATTCACTCATATGTTTATTCATCATTCCTTCATTTGTTTATAGTGAGCAGGACCTGTGATTTCATGGGTGACTCCTTCACCAGTGCAGACAGGCAGCATTTCATAGCGGTTAGGGAGCTGGTGTTATATTCAAGGAGACCAGAGTTCAAGTCCCAGCTCCAGTAGCCTCCTGGCTGAGTAGCTCGGGTCAAGCTTTTCAACCTCTCAGGGGCGGGGAATTTCTCCTGCTGACCTCCAGACCCTGAGAAATGTGAAGGACTGTGGTGAGACAGTCAGTTGCCATGCCAGGCTGTTGGGAAGAAAGTGCTTGTAAGAGGAGACTGGGGACATGATGACGATGGTGATGGCAACGGTGATGAAAGTGATGAAGGTGATGATGGTGATAAAGATCATGAAGGTAATGAAGATGATGATTATGCTGATGCTTCTGAAGATGATGAGGATGAAGGTGAAGATGGTGGCCAGCACTTAGGTGGCACTTTAGGTTTGCAAAGCCCTTCCCATGTGTTCTCTCACTTGTTGCTCACAACAGCTCTGTGCGTGTAATTGGATGAGGGGACATGATAGAAATGAGCGTTGGAATCAGCCTGACGCCCTTTCGCTCTACTTCCATTTTCTCTGGGCTCCCTCGAGCCCCGTGTTGAACAGAGCTTTATAGCTGCAGATGGAGGATATGCACCTGAATCCCAGGCCTGCCCAATCCATGTGACTGTGGGCAGTCAACTACACCTTTGTGAGTGTCCTCTTCATCCTCTGTCCATAAAGGGAGTTAGGCCAGATGACCTCTGAAATCTGACTCTTCTAGCTATAGGTGAAATGAAAAGCTATAGGCCTAAGTAGCCAGTGTGGTCAGTGGCTGTGGAGTCAGAGGCCATGGGTTCCAGGTCTACCTCTGACACTAACTACCTATGTGACCTTAGTCAAGTCATTCACCTTTCCTGAGACTCAGTTTCCTCAGCTGTAAAATGAGGGACTTGGGCTACATAGTCTCTGAGGTCCTTTCTGGCTCTAAATCCATGGTCCTGTGACCCATCATAGGAGGCAGACAATTGTCCTGGGAGGTGGGTGCTATTATTATCCCCTTTTTACAATGGATGAAACTGAGGCACACAGAGATGAAGTGACAAACTTCTCTTATTTTTGCTTCAAAGCTGCCAGACTCTTGGGGGAGCAGGACACTGCTTTCTCTCTCTGTTCCTCTCTCTGCCTTGTGATTCAGGAAGCCTAGACTCAAAGCCTCTTTAGCCAACCATGCATCTCAGATAAGGTTTGCAAGGCAACCTCACACACTGGGACTCAGTGAACTGAGGCTGGAAACATCTTGGGGGAATAGGACCCAGGGAAACACTGTCATAGCGAGCCATTCTTTCCACCCTGATTTTCCCTTGGAGAATGAGCTGGTTCCCTGCCAAAGTCTACTCCCCAGATGCAGGCAGGGGCATGTGGGACCAGCGAGGTATACCCTCAGGTATGGTGTCTAAAAAGCCCCGGCTCTTCTGCTTTACCCCCGCCTACTCCTTTTGGTGGTGGTGGTTGGTAGGGGGCGGCACAGGAACTGCTGAGTCAACCCCCTGGGGGCAGCAGGGGCACCTGTGATGAAAGCTGCTGACTCAAGGCCTCACCACCCACCAGCTTCCAGCCTGGCTGCCAGACCCTCCTTCACTCAGCCCCCTGAGCAGGCTGCTCTCCCAGGGCCAGGGAACAGGCAGGAAGGGCATTGCATTGACCCTGGTTCAAGGAAGACCAAGGGAATCTGAGCAGTGGAATACCAAGCCTCTTAGTCAGGATGGAGAGAGCCTGGGACAGGTCTTAGCCCATGTGTATCCCTGCCCAAACTTTACTTAATCTCTCTTTTGGGGACCCTCCTGGCTTCAGAATGATTATCAATAATAACTGTTTCTCTTTCCCTCTCAGCTTGATTTACTTATTTTTTTCTTTTGTTCATTAAACCCATTGCATCCTGGGCCTTCTCCAGTCATCCTTATGAATATCTGGTCACTGGATCCAGATGGCTCTGGAGGGTAAAGTGAGGCTGGCGACCTGCACAGCCCCTCCTCACTCGAAGCAAAATCAAGTGCAAGTCATGTCATCATTTCTCTGATGTCATGGTCTTCTTCGAAAAGGAAGGATGAATACAGACAGACAGTACCACATGCTCAGGAGGGAGAAATTGCCATACAGGGATGGATGGCCTCAGTGTCCACTGGAACCGTCACTGTCCTTGTAATTTGTGGAGGTCGTTTTAGTGTATCTATATATACTATAGACACATATATGTCGACACCCACCCAGAAAAGGAGAAGGGGAAGGAAGGTGGAAGCAGAGTGGTAGAGATATGGAGGAGGGGGGAGAGGGGGGGAAGAGAGAGAGAGAGAGAGAGAGAGAGAGAGAGAGAGAGAGAGAGAGAGAGAGAGGGAGGGAGGGAGAGAGGGGAGAGAGAGAGAGAGAGAGATTCTTCATTCTGATACCCTAATTTGGCAGATCAGAAAACTAAGTGTCTGAAGTAGATTTGGATTCATCTCTTGACCCCACCTTTACTCATTGGGTCATCTGGTTGCCTTGAGGTATATCTGTGCATTTACATAGATGGAGGCATGTGCCCCAAGGTGCATGTCTCTGTATGTAGACAGTCAGTGTCGTGCACCATGAGATAGGCTCTTTGAGTGACTGCCCCCAGATAAGTCCGCGCACAGTAGGCCTTCCCATTTCAGCCAGCCAGTGCTCCTTGCTGCTCCTTGCCTGTAATGTTCCATCTCCCACTTCTCGCACTCCATGCCTGGAACGTTCTCCCTTCATCCCTAATTTTCTTCAGGGCTGAGCTTGAACGCCGCCTCTGCCAGGAAACCTACCCCGATTCTCTTGGTCATTAGGGACATTGCTTTGTGTCCTTGGTTTTGTTCGGGTGTTCAGTCATGTCCGACTCTTTGACTCCATGGACCATAGCGTGTCAATGTTGTCCATGGGATTTTCTTGGCAAAGATATTGGAGTGGTTTGCCATTTCCTACTCCAGTGCAGTATAGACTTTGTATATATTATTTGTGTTGTTGTGTATTAATTGTGTACCTTGACTGTGTGCTACTTCCCCCACCACTCAAATGTTGTTGTGTCTAAGGCAGTATTTGAATCCAGGCTTTCCCAATTCCAGCTCAAGTTTTCTTTTTATTCAGTCACTTCGCCTCTCAAAAAAAAAAAATGCAGCCCTCTAAGTCAGTTTTGTTAAACACTTTACAACATTTTTTCATTTGAGCCTTATGACCATCCCCAATTTAAAAAAAACCACCACAGGGTAGCCAACAGTCTAGACCTCAGCCCCATCTGGTGGTATTTGTTTCTCTGCAGGGGAGAGTTTATTTGATCCAGGAGCACAAACTTGTCCTTGGAAGCCTCCCTATAATTTCCAAAGAATGCTAAATCAGCATGGCCAATAGATTGTGTGTGAGTATTTTTTTGAAATCAGCCTCCCATAGGTTCTTAGCAACCCTCAAGCTTCCCCATCCTGGCCACGTTGATGGTAGCAGGAATGGCTCGAAGGGCAGGGAGCCTGGATCGTCCCAAGCACTGCAGGCCACAGCCCATACTTCCCATTTAACATTCTTCAGCCCATACTTCCCATTTAACATTCTTTAGACTGTGGAATTTCTCTGAGCTCCTTGACCCCCAGGTTTTTGCTCTTTTTATGTGAATTTGATCAAGAGTTGAATGACCATTGACTAGGGCATGTCTCCAAAGAAAGAAGCCACACGCAGGACACGCCACTCTTTGGATCTTTTGGCTTTGTCTAATTCTTCTTGAAGGAGTCTGTGGCCTCCTTCTCTGAGAGACTTTAAAAAAAGAAAACATACCCAAGAGTTATGTACTTCCAAAAATCTGATGCACCAAGAAATCCAATATAGCCCACCCCTGGCATTGTTCTGAGGGAAGCAGGGAAGACAGGTGACCCCCGGGGCTCCAGCCAATGTTGGAAAGGTCAGAGTGAAATGCGAGGAGAGAAAGGACAGAGGGAAGACCTCTGGATGCTAAAGTTGCCCCTATAATTAGGTCATCTATTTTGTGGCACAACAGAGAACTGACTTTTTCTACACCTTTACACTAAGGGAATTCAATCAATCACTTAATCAATAAACATTTAATGGCCTACTATGTGCTGGGTGCTGGGGTTACAAAAAGCTGCAGGAGACAGTCCCTGATCTCAAGGAGCTCACAATTTAATGAAATGGGAAAGAATTCTTGATTGAATCCTGACGGTGTGCCTTACTCCCTCTTTGACCTTGGACAAAGCCCTTCTCTCTGGGTCTGTTTCCTCATCTTTAAAATGAGGAGCTCAGGGTAGGTGACCTGTAGCCTCTTTCCAGCTCTGAATCCAGGTCCTGTAGTCTGAAGATATTTCTGTCTTCAAGTGTAAGGAAACTGGTGAGGCTTGGCCACCACTCAGTGCTGAAGGCTGCTTTTTTGGTGGGTTTGGGGAACCATTAAGGGTTGATGTGGCTTAGTAACCCTCAGGATTTTTAATGAACCAGAAATTTGAAGACATCCTTTTGGCCAAGCCTCTGGGTTTGGATAGTCAAAGAAGGGATGCTTTCCAATTCTCTGGTTGCTTATTTCTACCCTTACCGGGGCAGAGAGCTGAGACTCCATGTCATCTGATCAGACTTCCCTGACCGGAATTTTGAGAACATCTACCTCTAGACAAGTCCAGCTGATGGAATGGTGGAATGCAAGGGAGGGGAGAATGACCAGAGTTCCAAGAGGGCCCCAATCTATCCATTTAAATTTTCTAAATTAATAACTAACAAAATGGGAATCTAAGACACTGGTTTGTTTGTTTTTTTCCTTTTTAAACTTTGGAAAGTCCACCCCTTCTTTATGCCCACAGGGCCACCACCCTAGATCAGGTCTATATCACTTCTTACCTCAATTCATCTTCCTGCCAGTCCCTCCTCCCACTAGCTAACAGCTCCAGGCTGGCCACGTCACTCTCTGCTGAAGATGTTCTACCGTCTTCCCACTGATATCAAGGTTGGTCACTTCTAGTCCTTCACAATGTGACTAGTCTAACTTTCCAATTCCCTCCCTCCCCCATTATTCTCCTTAACATATTCAATGTTCCAGTGAAACTTGCTTTCTTCCTATTCCCTGGACAGGACATTCCATCTCCACCTCTACACCTTTGCCATTAGCTGATCTCCCACCAGGACTGCCGTCTTTCCTCGCTTCTATCTATTAGACTCCCCCATTTTCTTCAAGACTAAACTTAGTTTCCTCCTACCCCAGACCTATTCAAATCCCTCCAATTGTTATTGCTTTCTCCAATTCCTTGATATATGTCTTATCCACATATTTATTATAACCTTCCCGATAGAATGTAAGGTCCTTAAGGACAAGAACTGATTTCCTTTTTGTTTTTGAATTCCTACTTTCAAGTATAGAGTCTTGCACGTTGCAGTAGAGAGTATTCTCCCTGAGAACGGAGACTTTCATTTTTTTCTCTGTATCTTCAGCAGCTGATACCAAGCTTGGCACAGAGCAGGCACTGTTAATTGATGGCTAAGTGATAATAGGCAATCTTTTTTTGTTAATAAGTATGTGGATATTTCTTTTCCAATTTATAGTCAACCTCTTTCTGTGGTACACAGTCTCAAAAACAGGATTCTATAAATTCCATAAGAAAAAGAGCTATTATTATAAGCAAGAGGAAAAGAGGCCAGGAGATTGTAACCCCAATCAAGAAACAATTCTCCTTGGGTTTGATAAAGAGAAGTCAGGAGGTGTCATAAATCTCAAACATTATGGAGATTTCTAAACTTTCTTCCCTCTGAGGTTTTTATTTTTAATTCCAAGCTAAATAAAAAGCAACATTTTAATATAATACGGCTTTTAAGATCGGTTTGTGTGCAAACCCTGTCATAATTCAGATTCTGGCTGTCAGCGGCAAGTGGAGAAGAATGTGACAGTTTCAGCTTGGCCTCAGGGGACATTTGTCCACCCCACAAAACCACTGCATGGTTTGGCACCATCCCTCCTAACTGGCAGCTGCCCTCTGGGGTGGAGCAGTAGTCTCAGGCACAGAAATAGAGCCAAGACTCTGGAATGGGAGAAGTGGCCCTGCCTACAATGCCCCACCGACTCTTCCAGAGGGGTTTGAATAAAATGATGGCGAGCAGTCCAAGCTCGGGAGAGCGGAGGGAAGGGCTGATCCCAGGATCAGGAGGGAGAGAGGAATAGGAGAGCCGGGTGAGGAGAGAGGGTGGCCATGAGTCACGGCGTTGCCCACGTCTCGCGGGGCAAAGCTTCCCATCAGAGGGAAAACAAACCCTGTGAGCTGTGCGCCCGCCTACCTTGTGTCTGCTCTAGCAGCCGCTGGGATTCTGGGACTGAGTTCTAACTCACCTAGAGCTGAATGCTGTGAGTCATCCATGGAGTTTGGGGACATGTGTTAATGAACATTGAAGGAACAGGCCAAAGGGAGCAGAATTCTTGTGGAGTTAACAAAACAAGGTTTGCAAAGCTAAATAAGCCATTATGGGCGTGATGGTGGGGGCGGGGAGGAGTGACTCATATTAAAGTTCTGATATAAAGTTCCACGAAGTGAATAAGGAACTTCAGTGAACAAAGAGCAAAGCCTGTTTTGGGCCAATTTCCTATGAAATCTCTTGTGTCATATTTTCAATTTGGGCCTGTTTCATGTGGTTTATTTTCCTACGGTTCGTGGTACAGGTTTCAAATTCAGCTTTGCCTGTGGTTATAACATGAGGGAGCCAGCTCACACACGACTCCAGTGGGATGATGCCCTTTGGTGGAAAACATTAACTCCTTTTCTTTCACTAAAAATGTTCTCTAGGTCATGTTCATTCCTTTTCTCGTCCTCTTCTTTTTAGCCCCTTTTCTAATTATGACATTGGGGGATTGACCTGATTGTGCCATCCAATCACACTACTGGTAGATTGACCCAAGTGAGAAAGCAGAGATAAGTTTTATAACTGTGGTTGAATATTGGCTTCTCATAGATCATATATACCTACAGTAGTAGCAGCTGTATCGATTATGTGTAAGAGGTATGGACTTAGAATCTGGAAGATTTGTGTTCAAATCCTGCCTCGGACTCTTATTAGCCACATGATCCTGAGCAAGTCATTTTGCTCCTGGCCCTGAGCAAGGCCCTCTCTGCCTCACTTTCCTCTTCTGTAAATGAAGATAATAATAGCACCTACCTCACAGAACTTTTGTGAGACTTAAATGAGATAATATATGTAAAGTTCTTTGTAAATTTTAAAGGTTACATAAATACTAGCCATTATTATTTTTGTTATTATCTCAAGGTATTGACTTCAAGGTTCTTCATATTCTTGATTTCTGGGTGCCCAAAATAAGATTTCTTGGGTTTAGGGAACTCATTGTTGAGAGACGCCCCAGATCAGCCTCCCATCTGTGACTTATGGTGTCAGAATGTTGCCTGAGGATGCTGAAAAGTTAAATGACTTCCTCAGGAATACATAGCCTGGAAATATGGGGAAAAATTTCCCCCAGGTCTTCCTGACTCCAAAGTTGACTTTTTGTAATGTCAACACTGACTCTCTGTCTTTCTGTATATGAAGATCCACATGGTTCTCAGAGTTTCTACAGCATGCAGGGTAGAATGAGAAAGAGACCATAGGGCTAATGTAGAATTTAGGAAAACTGAGTTCTAGGCTTGGCTATGACATGTACTGGCCACATGACTGGACCAGTTTCTTGACCCCTTGCTTCCCTGGGCAGCTGCAAAAGACCTGAAATTAGGAGTCATGGATCTGCATTAGTGGAATGAGTTTCCATACTGAGAATTCTGTACTCCAAAGAAATCCCCAGTCTGGACCAAAAAAAAAAAAAAACTCTTTGAAATATAAGATTGCTCCTCTGTTTCTGTAACTACTTTCTTTGGTATCCAACTTGAGGAATGTACATAAGCAGTTTTCCCTATCCTTTTCCGTTTTATTCTCTTTTGGCTATATGTACAAGACACCTGGCAAATACATTCTTACCAGCTGTTGTTAGGTGTATTCTATCTCTGACCAGAAATCTGCCATCCCTATATTTTAAGCAGAACCCAGATATCCAAATGTCATTCCCAGATACCACCTTCTTAACTAGTTGGTCACTTCTCGAAGTAATTTTTCTCGTTTTCATCCTTTGCCTTTAGTGGGCAACAGTAGAAAACTAGCACCTCTTCTTAGAGTCTTTAACTTCTTTCCTAAGACTTCATAATCATTGGTAATGCATCTCCGGTACCGTTGGTGCCCATAAGAATCACCAGGTGTGAACAGACTTCTCTTTAGCTGTTGCCAGGTCAATCAGTGGCTGCCTCAGCACTCTTGATTAAGGAAATTTGTGAACACTTCTGATCAGTAGTGCTTGATCTCTCAGCTGAGAGGTCCTTGGGAGGACAAGCAGCTCCTTCTTCCTCGGAGCATCCCATTCTTTCCCCTTCAGAATAAACTCCAAATCTGCATTTAAATTCTCATTATTTAATTCTCGGTGTGGTCCTTTTCTTTCCCTTTCTCCCCTTGGGAACGCTCTTCTCTTTTCCAACATACTGGTGCCTCTTCTGTCTTAGATCCCTTGGTTTCCCCCCTTGAAGCCTCATTTTTATTTTCTTTAGGATCCCCTCACTCTTCTCAAGAATCTGGGGTATGGAGATGTATTCCTTGAATTCCTCTGCTTTCTCCTCTAGGAGAGGTATCAGACTACTACTCCTGCTCCTCAGATAACAGTCACTTGACTATGTCAGAAATGTCAACTTCCCACATTCTGTACAAGTTACTTAAACAATTCTTTTATGTTGCTTGAGCTTTTCAGTCTCTCCCCCAACCCAAATTTATGTTTAGAACTCAACTCCTGGTTAAAAGTTTACCGGCCAGTTCTCACCTCTCTGTTAAATGACAGTGCCCTTCAGTTTCTTTCCCTTAGTCTCGATAACTCCATGACCACACCTTCTTCTCCTTCAACCTTGTACCAACCTCCCACTTGTTTCCCCAGTTTGCCCCACCTCCCAATGACTTCACTGGTAGTTATTCCACCGGACTTTCTTACTTGACCTTGCCTTACCAACTACTTTCTCCTTTTTCTCCTTGAATCTGCCTCTTCATCATCTGCTTCTTCAAGTTTTTTTCTATTTTCTAAGCTTTTTTCTATTTTCTTTAATTGTTCTGTGTCCTGCTCCCTTTTTGACCCAGAAGTACAATTTGGACCAATACCTGGGTCTGGAGATTGTTCTTCAATTTTTCCTTAATTTCATGCAAATATCAGTAAATTTTTCTTCCCTCAATTTAACCTCTGACCTATTTCATAAATGCAAGCCCCTCCAAGTCACCTGCACAATTCCTTTCTCATTATTCAGTTCATGTCCTTCTTTCTCCTACAACCTTTTCTTGCTGGAGCTGAAGATAGACTGTCACGTGCCCTGGGAAGAAGGCCAGCCCTATGACTAAAGAAATAACACTTCCTCATAGATGGAAAGGCCATTTCTGTAGCTTGCCTAAAGGGATGTTACAAGCACCTCCTGTCCACAGAGCAGGGCTTCATGGCTCCTTCTCTCTGAAATACCCCCACTTTTGTCCCAAATGAGAGTTGCTGACATAAGATGAAGAGTCCTGCACTGTGCTAATTAAACTGGAGTAATTACCAAGAGATATCTGAAGGACCTCTCTGTTCAGCTGCTCTGAATTACTGTGACAGAGACCCGAGATTGACTCCTGGCTTCCTGGACCCCAGCCACTTTAGGACTGGAATCAATTAAGCATTTATTAAACGCCTGCTGTATGCCAAGGGCTGTGCTAGGTGCTAAGAACACAAAGACAAATACCTGTCCTCAAGGAACTTACCTTCTAAGCTCTCCCTCTAAAGGAGAGACATGAACATATAGAAGTATGTTCAAAGCACAGGCAGGGTAGATAGAAGGTAATCATGGGATGAAAGCCCTGGTCCTGGGGGAGGGAGGATCAGGAAAGGCCTCATAAAGAAGATGGCACTCAATTAGAGTCTCAAAAAAAACTAAGAATTCCAAGAGGTAAAGGGGCAAAGGACAGACATTCCGGGCACAGCACTTGACTAATACAAATGTAGAGAGATGGGCAATGTGACGTCACGTAAGGGGAATGGCATGATGGGCAGTTGGGCTAGTAATTAGAGATTTCAAAGGGGAGAAATGTGCTTTGCTTTGGAGAGATATGCTGGAGCCCAATTATATTAGAGAACAGTGAAAAGATCCATTGGCAAAGTACTCTCTCTGCCCTAGAAGTGCCTTCTTGTTCCAAGCACATTAGGGCATGCGTATATTGAACCAGACAGAGGTGGCTTGGGGTGACATGCTGGGATTTCCAGGTTTAGCTTGTCCTCTCCAAAGGGGCGACCCAGAGCCCTCTGCTCTAGGACTAAGCTGCAGAATCCCCTGAGTGGCTCCAAACCTGCATCCTCTTTAGGTTAACCTTATCACATCATGCCATCTTGGAGCAGATAGACAGGTAAATCTGAAAGACCTCTGAACCCAATTAAAGTTATACCGCAAAGAAATCAAGTTCATGTGGTTTGCATTTCAGCAAGTTACATTTTGTGGGCTGTTCTTGCTTTAATTCAGTACCCTAATGCAGACCATGTGAACATTTGAAATGCTCTTAACAGTTAAGCCAGCTCAAATAACAGAGAACCAGGGCACCAATAAAGAATGAATTAAAGCTGATTGCAACTGTGGCCAACTTTGGGTTGTTTTGTTTTTTTTTCTTTAAAGGAGCTGGGGTGAGATGGAGCATGGGGGATACAGAAAGAGAGAGGGGGGTAATCTTCATTTCTGCCTTTCGGTCAAGTAAAGGGAAGTTTTTGTTGTTTCTTGAGCAAGTGTTTAAAACAAGGTAGCTGAGAAGGTGAGCCTAATCCCCAAAGGATTGCAGAAAAGAAAACCATGAAGGGTTAGCATCCTTTAGAGTCAGTGGTTTGGATGCTGGGCTTCTGATCCCCCTGACTCATCATGGGCAGTTAGCTCAGGAGGCAGGGTTCTGAGGTCAATGGTTCAAGCTCTGTGTGGGCCATCAAGTCTCAGGCAGAGAATGCCTTCGTTTCAGCTGCTGCCAACCATGCTTCTGACCCTGGTCCATTCTGGTCCTAGTGTCTGAAACAGGCTACAAGAGTGAGTGTGTAAAAGAATGGGGGTGATGATTCAGCAGGACTCTCCACAATAGACTGCTGACCCCAATGCAGATCAAAGAGTTGTTCCAGGCATCTTACATCCCTCCTGCTTGCCCCCTCTCTGACTTCCATCTGCACTGACTTACCTGATGTTGGCCTTTCACAACACCCCATAGCCTGACTCCGCACCTTTGCACATGCTGGTCCCCACACCTGGAGTGCTCTCTTTCATCCCCTCCACTTCTTAGCCTTCCCAGCTTTGAGCACAAGTGCCACCTCCTACATGATGAGGCCATCCTGATTGCCATTAGAATGGAAATTTATTTCTCTGCATTTGTACTCACACACAGTGCATGGTATACAGTAGGTACTTAATAAATGTCTATTGATTGCTTGGTTACTTTACTTGTGAATGCTTCCTCTCCTACCCCTCCCCTACCCAGTTACTTTGCATTTATTTTATTTCTTTTCTATTTGTTTATCTGTGAACATATTTTCTTCTAATAGAATATAATCTTCATGAGGACAGGGACTGTTTCATATTTGCCTTTGTGACCCTGGGGCCTAGCACAGTGCTTGGAACATAGTAGGTACATAAAATTACTTGCTGAATCTATCTGAGCTAAATTAATAATCCTTCACAACACTCTTAGGCACTAATGAGCAGGGAAATTGGTTCTAAGTTTATAAGTTTGAGCAGAAGCAAGGAATAGTTCCAATTAATTCTCCATGTATAATAGGTACTTAATAAATGCCTATTGATTTCATTGGATAGGTATGATACACAGCCTCTGAGGAAATGAGAGATGACTCTAATAACTATCCCATGTGTTTCAGAGTAGAGACAACATGGTTTATGGTAGATGTCCTGGTGAACTTGGAGGCAGGAAAAATGGTAACTTGCTCCTACTCACCTGCTAGGTCCTAGATGATGCACAATCTGTTTTGGTAGAGGGAGTTCCCACACTGGGAGTCCATTATGCTCTCCATTGATGGCCTAAGGCTGTGGCCTGTTGTGACTAGGAGGAAAGGGCCCTATCAGGAAGGAAGATACTAGACCAGGCCACCAAGAACATTTTATAAAAGGGACATGGGAAGAAGAATCCTGTACCAGCTTTACCAGATGTGCAATAGCTGGTAATGATCTACCTCAGGGTTCTCTGACATTGCCCATGGTATAGGAGCTTCAAGAAGGAAGGGGAAAGGCCCATTAATTTCTGATCCATGAGAAACACAGCGCCTGCCAAGTGGGAAAGAGGAAAGCTATGGGAAGGTCCTAGACTTCCAAACTCTTGAGAGGTTATCACAAACAAAGGGAGCATGTAAATTAACGGTCAGTCAGTGGGCTTTGGCCAGGCCTGGATGAGTAGAGCAGAATCGGTCACTCTGCCAGCCGTGTCTCATTCACTCTAGCAAAGAGCATCAAAGGAGCCAGGATCAGGGAGATGCCAGCAAGCTCAGTCTGCAAACAGTGTGTTCATTTTTTTTCTCTAGAAGATCAGAAGACTTCCTGCTTTCTTCCCCTAATAAAATAAAAGCCAATGCTAATATTACCATCTAAATTACACAAGGAGAGTTCTGAAAGCAGCAACTTGAGGGGAAAAAACATAAGAAAAACAAAATCTGAAGCTGGTGTTTTTCTTAACCTCAGGGATTAAGTCAAAGAGAATTGCGTGATCTTAAACTTCCCTTCCATGCCCTTTGGGGCATAGTGGTGAGCCATGTGGAGACAAGCAACAGGTGATTAGAAATTCTGGTATAGGAAAAAAGGGAGGAATCTGCTCTGTCCTCAACCCCCTCACTCCCCTTTCAGGCACTGGTGAATGTAGTCTACTAGCCCTCTTAAAAACCAGCCTGGTTATCAGCTCTCCTACTTCCAATCTGCGTGATTTGAAGGCCAGTCACTTCATTTGTCTGGAGATCCATTTCCCCATCTTTAAAAGGAGGGTTTCCATGAGTGATTTCTAAGGTCCTTTACTCAGAGACTTACTAGGCAAGTTTTAATCTTTCTGCTTGCCCCCACCAAACCCTCATGGACATTCTCCAGCACAGGAAGGTAGATGAGCTTTTGCTCTGTCTTGCTTTATCCAAGATGTACCCAGATAAACACTTTAAAGGAGAAGTAGCTTTCAAAAAGACCACAGACCTCAACTTCAGGAAAGATTCAGACTTCTCACCCCCTCCCTAGCAACAGGATATTAATTTCAAAGCTGGTAGTGGGAGTTGAGCATGGAAAAATGTCTGGCTTATGGCTCTTTCTTCCAGTGGCGGCAACTTTGAGAATAATTTAAAGATCCCATTTCCAGCACCATCAAAGTGAAGTGGGTAGGAATGGCTGCTTTTGTAATTGGAGGGAGCGGGCGAGTCCCTTTGCTGGGCTAGCTAAAGTTCTTTGACAACATGGGCTCAGAAGACAAAGATTACCTCTGGTGTGATGTCCTGGGTTCTTTGGGAAATGTGATGCTGGAACCTCTTTCATCATGCCTACTCCACTGCCTAGGGCCCAGGCTTCCTCCTAAATCAAAGCATGGTACAGGATACCCAGCGGTGTTGAGGAGTCAACCAACATGAAAGAAGAGCTCTACTCCCAGCCTCCAGCTTAGATGCTTCCACCATGTTTCCATGGAACTTTGAGGCATGGCAAGGTGCCATGGTGGAATGTCATAAAGGAGAAAGAAGGAAGGACTCATCATAATAGAAGGAATTTAATTTAAAAAAAAAAAAGGAGAGAAGGTCCTTGGCAAAGTGTTTGGGTGAGCTTCTTTCACTCCAGGCAATTTTTTTTTAAAGGCAAATATGGGAGTTCATGGGATCATAGATCAAGAGCTGAAAGGGAAGAGGTCATCTAGTTTGAACCGCTCAGTTGATGGATGAGGAAATTGAGATTTGCCCAAAGTCACACAACTGGAAAGCAACAGAGTCAGGATTTGAATCCAGATGTTCTGACTCTCAGGAAAGCTCCTGTTATGTTTAAATCTTGATCAGAAAGCTAAGTGGTGCAGTTGATACAGTGCTGGGGTACTGAGTTCAAATATAGTCTCAGAGATTGACTAGATATGTGACTCTGGGTGAGCCATGTTATTTCTCTCAGCCTCAGTTTCCCCATCTATTAAGTGGGGGTGATAATAGCACCTTCCTTGTAGGGAATAATACCCTGTAATATATATTGATTTTATATATTAATATAATTAATTGTGTATTAATATATTACATCTTAATTACATAATTTTATAATAATAAAACCATTACTGGGTTATTGTGAGGGTTAGAGGCGATAGTGTAAGGAAAATCCTTTGCATACCTTGAGGCACCATTTAAATGATCAATTGGTATTCAGATAATAGAGAGTATCTCAAAATTAGAGGTACTCTTCTTTTTTTTTTTTTTTTTTTTAATTATTAAATTTATTTATTTAACTTTTAACATTCATTTTCACAAAATTTTGGGTTACAAATTTTCTCCCCTTTTATCCCCTCCCCCCCCAAACACCAAGCATTCTAATTGCCCCTATGACCAATCTGCTCTCTCTTCTATCATCCCTCTCTGCCCTTGTCTCCATCTTCTCTTTTGTCCTGTAGGGGCAGATAGCTTTCTATACCCCTTTACCTGTTTTTCTTATTTCCTAGTGGCAAGAACATTACTCGACAGTTGATCCTAACACTTTGAGTTCCAACTTCTCTTCCTCCCTCCCTCCCCACCCCTTCCCTTTGGAAGGCAAGCAATTCAATATAGGCCATATCTGTGTAGTTTTGCAAATGACTTCCATAATAGTTGTGTTGTATAGGACTAACTATATTTCCCTCCATCCTATCCTGTCCCCCATTACTTCTATTCTCTTTTGATCCTATCCCTCCCCATGAGTGTCGACCTCGAATTGCACTCTCCTCCTCATGCCCTCCCTTCTATCATCCCCCCCACCCTGCTTGTCCCCTTATCCCCCACTTTCCTGTATTGTGAGATAGGTTTTCCTACCAAAATGAGTGTGCACTTTATTCTTTTCTTTAGTGGAATGTGATGAGAGTAGACTTCATGTTTTTCTCTCACCTCCCCTCTTTATCCCTCCACTAATGAGTCTTTTGCTTGCCTCTTTTATGAGAGATAATTTGCCCCATTCAATTTCTCCCTTTCTCTTCCCAATATATTTCTCTCTCACTGCTTGATTTCATTTTGTTTTAAAGATATGATCCCATCCTATTCAATTCACTCTGTGCACTCTGTCTCTATGTATGTGAGCGTGTGTGCATGTGTAATCCCACCCAGTACCCAGATACTGAAATGTTTCAAGAGTTACAAATATTGTCTTTCCATGTAGGAATGTAAACAGTTCAGCTTTAGTAAGTCCCTTATGACTTCACTTTGCTGTTCACCTTTTCATGGTTCTCTTCATTCTTGTGTTTGTAAGTCAAATTTTCTTTTCAGCTCTGGTCTTTTCATCAAGAATACTTGAAAATCCTCTATTTCATTGAAAGACCATTTTTTCCCCTGAAGTATTATAGTCAGTTTTGCTGGGTAGGTGATTCTTGGTTTTAGTCCTAGTTCCTTTGACTTCTGGAATATACTGTTCCATGCCCTTCGATCCCTTAATGTAGAGGCTGCTAGATCTTGTGTTATCCTGATTGTATTTCCACAATACTTGAATTGTTTCTTTCTAGCTGCCTGCAGTATTTTCTCCTTGACCTGGGAACTCTGGAATTTGGCCACAATGTTCCTAGGAGTTTCTCTTTTTGGATCTCTTTCAGGCGGTGTTCTGTGGATTCCTTGAATATTTATTTTGCCCTCTGGTTCTAGAATCTCAGGGCAGTTTTCCTTGATAATTTCATGAAAGATGATGTCTAGGCTCTTCTTTTGATCATGGCTTTCAGGTAGTCCCATAATTTTTAAATTGTCTCTCCTGGATCTATTTTCCAGGTCTGTTGTTTTTCCAATGAGATATTTCACATTATCTTCCATTTTTCCATTCTTCTCTCTTTGTTCTGTGATTTCTTGGTTTTGCATAAAGTCATTAGCCTCCATCTGTGCCATTCTAGTTTTGAAAGAACTATTTTCTTCAGTGAGCTTTTGAATCTCCTTTTCCATTTGGCTAATTCTGCTTTTGAAAGCATTCTTCTCCTCATTGGCTTTTTGAACCTCTTTTGCCAATTGAGTTAGGCTAGTTTTCAAGGTGTTAATTTCTTCAACATTTTTTTGGGTCTCCCTTAGCAGGGAGCTGATCTGCTGTTCATGCTTTGACTTCATGTCTCTCATTTCTCTTCCCAGCTTTTCCTCCACCTCTCTAACTTGATTTTCAAAATTCTTTTTGAGCTCTTCCATGGCCTGAGCCCATTGGGTGGGCTGGGACACAGAAGCCTTGATTTCTGTGTCTTTGCCTGATGGTAAGCATTGTTCTTCCTCATCAGAAAGGAAGGGAGGAAATGCCTGTTCGCCAAGAAAGTAACCTTCTATAGTCTTATTTCTTTTCCCTTTTCTGGGCATTTTCCCAGCCAGTGACTTGACCTCTGAATATTTTCCTCACACCCACCTCACCTCCTGATCCTCCCAGCCCGTGTTTGTGGTCTGAGATTCAAATGCTGCTTCCAGCCTCAGGGCTTTTGGCGGGGGCAGGGCTGCTATTCAGTATGAGATTATGTTCCGGTGCTGAGATCGGGGCAGGGCCACCTCTCAAGCTCAGTTCCCTCAGGGGGTTTATGCACAGACCTTCCGCAATGGATTCAGGCTCCCGCCCGCTTGGGGAGCCCCTGTCTGCAGCCGCCTCTCAGCTTCTACCTCCCGGGGGGGGGCCTGAATTATGGGGGCACCCCACTCCCCTCTCGACCTGCCAAAGAGACTCTCTCACCCACCCCTGTCACCTGTGGGTGGAGGGACTTGTGCGGCCGCTGGAGATCCCGTCCCTGAAGCCTGCTCGGATCTGTTTCTCTCGGTGCCGCAGCCGTGGCCGCAGCAGGTCTGGGCTGGGCTCCGCGTCTGCAGCGCGACGGACCTTTTGCGAGAGGTTTGCAGATCCCTCTGTGGGTGGAGGGACCCGCGTGGCCGCTGGAGATCCTGTCTGTGAAGCCTGCTCGGATCTTTTCCTCTCGGTGCCGCGGCCGCGGCAGGGCTGCACTCAGCTCCCAGTCCCGGCGCCCAGTCCCGGCGCCCAGTCCGCAGCGCGAAGGACCCCCCCGCGAGAGGTTTGCAGGTCTCTCTGGAACAGAAATCTCCCTCGCTCCAATGTTCCGTGGCCTCTGGGTGCGGAATTCGCCGTGAGTTACTTCCCTGTAGCCATTCTATGGGTTGTGGGTTCAGAGCTATGTGTATGTGCGTCTTTCTACTCCGCCATCTTCTAGAGGTACTCTTCTTAAAAAATTAATTAATTTGTTTTCATTTTCCTTTCTTTGTATATCTTTTTTATGCATATTTATTTTTAATTTTCAACATTCATTTCCACAAAATTTTGAGTTTGAAATTTTCTCCCCATCTCTCCTCCCCCCACCCCAAAACGCTGTGCATTCTGATTATCCTTTCTCCCAATCTACTCTCCCGTCTATCACACCCATCTTTCCCTTTATCCCCATCTTCTCTCTTTTCTTGTAGGGCAAGATAGATTTCTATACCCCATTACCTGTATTTCTTATTTCCCAGTTGCATGCAAAAACAATTTTCAACATTTGTTCCTAGATTTTTGAGTTCTAGCTTCTCTCCCTTCCTCCCTGCTCACACATCCCCACTGAGAAGGCAAGCAATTTAATATAGGCTATATATGTGTAGTTTTGCAAAAGATTTCCATAATAGTCATGTTGTGTAAGACTAACTATATTTCCCTCCATTGTATCCTGACTTCTCATTTATTCTATTCTCTCTTTTAACCTTGTCCCTCCCCTAAAGTATTTACTTCTAATTACTCTAATTACTCCCTCCTCTCTTTGCCTTCCCTTCTATCATCCTCCCACCCTGCTTATCTCCTTCTTCCCTACTTTCCTGTAGTGTAAGATAGATTTTCATACCAAATTAAGTGTGCATGTTATTCTCTCCTTAAGTCACATGGGATGAGAGTAAGTTTCACTTTTCCCCTCTTACCTCTCCCTTTTCCCCCTCCATTGAAAAAGCTTTTTCTTGCCTCTTTTATGAGATAATTTGCCCCATTCCATTTCTCTCTTTCTCCTCCCAATATATTCCTCTCTCACCCCTTAATTTTATTTTTTTAGATACCATCCCTTCCTATTCAATTCACCCTGTTCTCTCTCTCTCTCTCTCTCTCTCTCTCTCTCTCTCTCTCTCTCTCTCTCTCTCTCTATATATATATATATATATATATATATATATATATATATATGTCCAACTACCCAAATACTGAGAAAAGTCTCAAGAGTTACAAATATTATCTTTCCATGTAGGAATGTAAACAGTTCAACTTCACTAAGTCCCTTATGATTTCTCTTTCCTGTTTACCTTTTCATGTTTCTCTTGATTCTTGTGTTTGAAAGTCAAATTTTCTAGTCAGCTCTGGTTTTTTCATCAAGAATGCTTGAATGTTCTCTATTTCATTGAATGACCATTTTTTCCTCTGAAGTATTGTACTCAATTTTTCTGGGTAGGTGATTCTTGGTTTTAATCCCAGCTCCTTTGACTTCAAGAATATCATATTCCAAGCCCTTTGATCCCTTAATGTAGAAGCTGCTAGATCTTGTGTTATCCTGATTGTATTTCCACAATATTCAAATTGTTTCTTTCTAGCTGCTTGCAATATTTTCTCCTTGACTTGGGAACTCTGGAATTTGGCTACAATATTCCTAAGAGTTTCTCTTTTTGGATCTCTTTCAGGAGGTGATTGGTGGTTTCTTTCCATTTTTATTTTACCCTCTGGCTCTAGAATATCAGGGCAGTTTTCCTTGATAATTTCATGAAAGATTATGTCTAGGCTCTTTATTTCATCATGGCTTTCCATTATATTCATATACCACAGTAGTCAATGAATGTAGCCATTTATTGTTTGATAAACCCAAGGACCCCAGCTTCAGGAATAAGAACTCACAGTTTGACAAAAAACTGCCAGGAAACCTGGGTAACAGTGTGGCAGCAACTGGGCATAGACTAATGTCTGACATCGTACATAAGAATAAAGTCCAAATGAATACATGATCTAGGTATAAAGATTGATACTATAAATAAATTAGGGGAGCAAGGAATAGTATATTTATCAGATTTATGGAGAATGGAGAAATTTGTGACCAAATAAGAGACAGAGAACATTATGAAGTGCAAAATGGATAATTTTGATTACATGAAATTGAAAAGTTTTTGCACAACTAAACCCAATGCAACCAAAATTAGGAGGGAAGCAGAAAACTGGGAAAGAATTGTTGCAACTAGTGTCTGTGATAAAGACCTCATTTCTAGAATATATAGAGAACTGAGTCAAATGTACAAGAACATAAGTCATTCCCCAATTGATAAATGGTCAAAGGATATGAATAGGGAATTTTCAGAGGAAGAAATTAAAGCTATCTATAGTCATGTGAAAAAATGCTCTAAATCACTTGATTAGAGAGATGCAAATCAAAACAACTCTGAGGTATCACATCATACTTATCAGATTGACTAGCATGACAAAACAGAAAGATGATAAATATTGGAGAAGATGTGGAAGAGTTGGAAAACTCATTCATTGTTGGTGAAGCTGTGAGCTGATCCAACCATTCTGGAGAGCAATTTGGAGTTATGCCTAAAAGGGCTACAAAAATGTGCATACCCTTTGATCCAGCAATACTGCTTCTACAACTGTATCCCAAGGAGATCATAAAAATGGGAAAAGGTCCCACATGTACAAAAATGTTTATAGCAGTTCTTTTTGAAGTGGCCAAGAACTGAAAATCGAGGGGATGCCCATCAATTGGGGAGTGGCTGAATAAGTTGTGGTATAATACACACTCCTTAGACCATGAACTCAGTTGAATCCAATAAGCATTCATTAAGCTACTCTTTCTACAAGGCTTCATGCTTGGTGGCAGGGATGAAAAGACATAAAGTAAGTATTCTCTGTCTTGGAAGAGTTTCCATTCTCCTGAGGACAAGGAAAGCTCTCCAGTCTCTCATGAGCTGACTGATTTCCCTGACTTTCTTTAAGTCCCAACTAAAATTCCACCTTCTATAGGAAGCCTTCCCCAACCCCCTTCATTCTGGTACCTTCCCTCCGTTAATCATTTTCTGTTTATCTTGTGTGTAACTGGCTTTGTACACATTTGTTTGCATCTTGTCTCCCCCATTACTTTGTGAGCTCCTTGAGAGCAGGGACTGTCTTTTGCCACTCTTCGTATTCCCATGGCTTAGCATAGTGCCTGACATATAGTAGGTGCTTAATTAATGCTTATTGAATTGAATCAACGTGCTTACAGATAATTTGAAAAGGGAAAGAATACTAACAACTAAGGAGATTAAGCTAGTTGAGCAGACACTTGAAGGAAGTTCTAGATCCTGAAGAGTGTAACAGGCAGAGGGACAGCCTGGGCAAAGCCTCAGAGGTGGGTGATGTGATGGAAATGTGACTTGATGGTAAGAGAAAATGCTGGGCATTTCTGAATTCTATTTTAGCATCATATGACATGAAACATGAAACAAAATTTGATTTGATTTTATAAAGCACCATAGAATCACCCAGTGTATCCTAAAACAGACCAGAGTTGCTCATAGAGGAGAAGCTTCTGAGACATCAGACAAGATACCACAATTGTCCCTGGCCTTCCACCAGAGAGACTTCTCTTTAGAGTGGGCTTCTTAAATTTTGTTGTGTCCTGGCCCCCTCCAGAAGTAGTCCAATAATGCTTATGGAGACCTGCTCAGAATCATGTTTTTGAATACATAAAACAAAATACAGATGATTACAAAGGAAACCAAATATATGAGATCAAATATAGAAACCTCTGTTTCACTTCTAAAGCCCTAACAACCTGGCCCCACCTTCTCTTTCTGGTCCCATTTATTTTCTTTATTTTCCCCCTATGACACTCCTTTCTCTGGGTCTTGCACTGGCTGTTCTCCATGCCTAGAATGCCCTCCTTCCCTGTCTTTGCCTCAGAGAATCCCTTCCAGATGCAGCTCGATCACTGCCTTCCACAGGGAGCTTTTCCTGACCTTTCCCCCCCACAGCTAATAGACCCTCCCTCCCTAATGACCTTGTATTGAACCACTTAGCCTATATTTGTTTCTCTTCTGTTTCATTCTTTGTATCTGCAGTGCCTAGCACCATGCTGGTCCTCTAGTGGATGATTAATGAATGCAGATTTTTGATTGATTAGGGATGGCTTCCCTTTCCCTGGAGATTCTCAAACAAAAGCCAATGGTCACTTGTTAGGGATGTATCAGAGGGCATAGGTTGTTCTGGGATGTCTCTGAGGTCTTAACTCTCAGAGTCTATGGGATTCTGTGTATGTGTGTGTGCATGAATTGGAAGGAACACGAGGACTTTCCTTTGTCCTTCTCTTGCTGGCTAACCGATCCCTGCCAGGAAGACCATCAAACATTTGTTTGGTCCTGTAAATTCCCCAAGAATTGAAGCATTCCTCTTTGTTCCAAATTGCGTTTGCAATCTGATCTACAGCCAGTGACCGAAGGCCAGCCCAGCTTTGAACTCTGCTGGTGCGGAGATTTCATTTTCAGTTAATTTGAAGACTGGAAGGGAAGGATTTAGGGGGGTCCATCATCAGCAAATCATAGGCTCAATTACGTGGGGTCTTGGGGAGGGCAGTTTTATCCAATTATTCATAATTCCAAGGGACACTAAAATGCATTTGTAGGGCACAGACGTGGGCTTTATGCTCTCCCATTGCTTATGAAGATTCTGTCCAGAAGAGTGCTTTGAAATGTAAAATGATTGTATATGGTCATTTAAAAACTTTTTGATCCACACATCATAATTACTTCATAAATGCTTCTTAAGTTAGACCTAACCCATGAGACAATAAATTCAGGGATTCCCTTATAGGTTTCACTTAGAAGTAAGTCAGTCTATCCCTTTGGAAATATCAGAGGGTATGAAGGGAGACCTCAGCCCAGTTAAAAGGGGAATTTCAGTGGGACCATCTCTCCACCATCTTTCTAGTTCACAAACGTCCATTGCAGGTCCCCTGGTTAATTTCACCCAGATTAGAACGCCATTGGCCATTGACCATGTGATCATGGCATGGGTCTATCAGTTGAGGACAGAGAAAGACAATTATTTCACAAGGACCCATACATCTTTCACTCTCTCAATGCCCTCCATATTTATCAACTGAGTAGGGACATGACCCTGTGCATATAACCTATGTCATTGTTTCAACTTCTGGGAACATCACACGAGATCGATAAAATAAGCCCCAACTGTGGTTAGAATATGAAGAGCAATTTCAGTGTTGATGAATAAATGGTTATTAACTGACTGTCAGAGGACAGAGGACACTAGATCCAGAGGTGGAAGGGACCTCCAGTCATCTCTAGACTCCCTCAATTAGTAGAAAAACTGAGGCCTAGAGTGGTTAACTAACTTACTCAAAGTCACACTGCTCTTTGCAGAGCTAGATGGCAGCCTTACTAGGAAGGCATGGGAGTGCGTACTGATGTATGTGGTTCAGTTGAAAGAACACAGGCTAAGGGGGCAGAGGACCCAAGTTCCAGTCCCATCTCTGACACTGCCCGAGGAAGCCTTAGACAAGTCCCTTAATCTCTTAGGCTTTAGTTTCCTCATCTGAAAAATGAGGCAGTTTGGTCTGGAGAGAGAAAGCCTCTAAAGTCCTTTCTTGTCCTCAGTCTGGGAATGAGAAAACCAAAATGAAACAGTCCTTGCCCTCAGAAAGCTTATGCTTTATTGACTTATTCACTGAATTTCATGCAGTAAGAATTTATTATACTTCTGTAGTGCTAAGCACTGAGAATGCCAAGACAGAAATAAAACTGTTTCTTTAAGGAGTTTATATTGTTAGTCTGTGATCTTCCTCCTCCTCATCCCACCCCGAGTCTTTAGCTATTGTCTTTTTGCCATTCATCCATCTGTCCATCCATCCATTCGTCTATCCATCTGTCCATCCATCCATCCCTCCATCTGTGCATCCATCCATCATCCATCCATTCATCTGTCCATTCCCTCCCTCCACCACATACACCACCTATCCTTTTCCAGTGGTTCTTTCTCTATTGCCCCCTCCCCATCTTTAACCCCAGCCTAGCCTTTCTTAGATCAGGGAGAACGATGGTAGTAGAGATGCCGGGGGATAGAGAGGAAGAAGCTGTATGAATGAGAAGAGATAGGGCTCTGCTCAGTCCAGAACCATGTGCCCTAAAATAAAGTGTCATCTCAACAAACAGACCTCGTGAGAAGTAGGAATGACATCGAATGAGAAATTGCATCTTTGGTTTCTTCTTTCTGTTCCCATTATTTTTTATGAGGTTTTCATGAGAATCCCTGCTTGTGAGGAAACTCTGAAGGCAACAGGCAGATGCTTATGTTTTTTTAATCTAATTATAGGGGAGGAGAGGATGGTGGAGGGGGAGAGGGGAAAGGAGGCTGGTGAATGTGGGTGAGAGGAATCCAAAGTTTATGAATGGAATAGAACTGTGGTTGGGCTAGGTGGGTGGGTTTAGAAAATGTTTCTCTTTTCTAGAGCAGGTCCAAGGCAAATTCAGAATTTGCTGATTGTGTTTATTCTATTAGCAGCAGGCAAGCCAAAGGAATGGAAACGGAAGGATTGTGTGGGTGATGGATCTATGCTCTAGAGGGCCCAAGGGGCACAAGGCTCTGATCATTGGAAGAGAGGCTGAGTCATAGTGGGGCTTGGCCTTGGGTATTTAAACATGGAAGATTGGCCAAGGTAAGGGGGTGAGGGTCAGAGACAGAACAACTAGGGAAAAAAAGCCGTGGCTCACCACCATGCTTTACTTTGTCCATAGTTTCAGCCTGATTTATAGCCAGCCTTTGACCAGAGAGGATCAAAAGGCTAAATTAGACCTGAATGAGCTGACCCTTCTTTCGCCTCCCTCTGTCCACTTTCTGAGGAGCTATCCTTGGCCAAAAGGTGGGGAGCCAGAGGACAAAGAGAAGTCTGTGTGTCAGAGGAGTCTGGGATAAATCTTCAAAGATTCCAACAGTTCTACATAAAATCTCATCAATGTGGATATTCTTTCCCATGCAGATGGCAGCCCCTATTTACCCATTCTGTGCCACTTCCATCCCGGGGGGTTTCTCCAACATACTGGAGGTCTGACTCATTTTCCTCTGACATTGGGAGTGGAGCACTTGGGCCATCTCACCTGTCATCCCTTGCCCGTCTTTTTTTCCATTCATACATTTCCTTGATACATTATTCTCTTTTTCCTCCTAAGAAGTTCCCCATTGGTGAGATGAGGATGAGTCTACTTACCTCCCAGCCTGTCCTCTGTGGAATATTCATTTTTATTTCACAGTAAACCAAATAATTCTGAGTTAACCATGTTTGGTGATGGCACTCCCACTCAACTTCCGTGACTCACTTTTTGCAGACCTCCTGGGATTATTCATTTTTTGCTATCTAAATGAATCATGGGATTCCAGATGGGAAGAGATTTGAGGATGGACTGAAAAAAATGTTCTAGACTAAAGAAAAAGTATGATAGGATGCCTGGAGTTGGAATATGAGACAAAGGTGGAATGAACTGCCATATGGGGAGCCCAAGGATGAGTAAATCATAGGCATTCTGGAGGAAGTGTGGACAGAATCCTGGTCTGGGAATCAAGAGAGTTGGGTTTAAATCTTGCTTCTGACATTCAGTAAGTTAATGCTTATTAACTGTATGCAAGTCATTGAACCTCTGAGTTTGTTTCTTTATTTGTAAAAGGGGGATAACAATACATTCCTATCTACCTCACAAGATTATTTTTTTAAAAATGTGGCTTTCTCTGAGTTCCCCGTTCTCCTAACAAAACTCTAGTAGTGAATCTATATACACTAATCTTCTTGAGTACAGAGCTTTAATTCAAGACTTGTATGGCCTCATGGCATGGCATAAGGGGAGTGTGTTCCAATAAACTTAGCTAGGTTATCAGAACAGCCATGTCAAGTTATAGAAATAACTGGGACATTCAGTATTGGTCATCAATTTTGAGAATTTTTCAGAAATATCCCAAATGGCTAATTATCTTCCTACTCTTTGGAAGCTTGCCAATGTCAAAGGCCATTTCCAACATCATTTGTAGGGAGGAAGGCATAGGAATTCTTCTGACTCTGTCCTCGAAGCTGTACCAGGTACCTCCAGCCAATGGGCAACAAAGGGAGGACAAATTTGATGCCTCCAGAGATGGTGTCACTTCCTTAGGTAACATGCCCTGTTTCTTAATGAAAATGGATTTGGCTCATGACTGCTAGGGGGATAGGGTGGGAATGGAGAAGGTAGAGGGGGAGGAATCAATTTCTAAGAAAACAAGAATGAATCCTTGAATTCTTTCCATTTGAAGGGTCCAAATAATTGTCAAGAGAGAGCTGAGTAGGAACTTAGTGGTCATCTAGTTCAGTCAGTCAATAAGCATTATTATCTATTTACTATATTCTAGGCATAACGTTGGGGTTACAAATACAAACAAAAAAAAAGTCCCCTCCCTCAAGGACATTAAATTCTTTTTATTAACTATGTTTTTCTTTATTTCATTAAATATTTGCTAATTACATTTTTATTTTTAAATAATATTTTATTTTTTCCCCAGTTACATCAAGAAAAATTTTAACATCCATTTTTTTGTTTAAAAATATTTTATTATTTTTCAAGTAACAATTTTTTTTTCAAAAAAATTATTTATTTTCAGTTTTCAATATTCATTTCCACAAAATTTTGAGTTCTAAATTTTCTCCCTATCTTTCCCCTCCCCCCACCCTAAGACACCATGCATTCTGATTACCTGTTCCCTCAATCTGCCCTCTCTTCTATCACACATCTCTCTTCCCTGATTTCCATCTTCTCTCTTTTCTTGTAGGGAAAGATAGATTCCTATACAACATTACCTGTATTTCTTATTTTCCAATTGCATACAAAAACAATTCTTAACATTTATTCCTAGATCTTTGAGTTTCAACTTTTCTCCCTGCCTCCCTTCTTGCCTGTTCCCACTGAGAAGGCAAGCAATTCAATATAGGCTATATATATGTAGTTTTGCAAAACACTTCCATAATAGTCATGTTGTGAAAGACTAACTATATTTCCCTCCATCTTATCCTGCCTCCTCATTTATTCTATTCTCTCTTTTAACTTTGTCCCTCCCGTAAAGTGTTTACTTCTAATTACTCCCTCCTCCCATTTGCCCTCCCTTCTATCATCACCCCCACTGCCCACTTATCCCTTCTCCCCTACTTTCCTGTAATGTAAGATAGATTTTCATACCAAATTGAGTGTGCATGTTATTCCTTACTCAAGCCAAATGTGATGAGAGTAAGTTTCACTTTTCCCCTCTCACCTCCCCACTTTTCCCCTCCATTGAAAAAGCTTTTTCTTGCCTCTTTTGTGAGAGATAATTTGCCCCATTCCATTTCTCCCTTTCTTCTCCTAATGTATTCCTCTCTCCTTAATTTTATTTTTTAGATATAATTCCTTCCTATTCAACTCACTCTGTGCTCTCTATTTGTGTGTGTATGTGTGTGTGTGTGTGTGTGTGTATAATTCCTCCAACTAACCAAATCAAATACTGAGAAAAGTTTCAAAAGTTAAAAATATTATCTTTCCATGTAGGAATGTAAACAGTTCAACTTTAGTAAGTCGCTTATGATTTCTCTTTCCTGTTTACCTTGTCATTCTTCTCTTGATTCTTGTACTTGAAAGTCAAATTTTCTATTCAGCTCTGGTCTTTTCATCAGGAATGCTTGAAAGTCCTCTGTTTCATTGAATGATCATTTTTTTCTTCCGAAGTATTATACACAGTTTTGCTAGGTAGGTGATTCTTGGTTTTAATCCTAGTTCCTTTGACTTCTGGAATATCATATTCCAAGCCCTTTGATCCCTTAAGGAAGAAGCTGCTAGATCTTGTGTTATCCTGATTGTATTTCCCTAATACTCAAACTGTTTCTTTCTGGATGATTGCAATATTTTCTCCTTGACCTGGGAACTCTGGAATTTGGCTACAATATTCCCAGGAGTTTTCCTTGTGGAATCTCTTTCAGGAGGTGATCGATGAATTCTTTCCATTTCTATTTCACCCTCTGATTCTAGAATCTCAGGGCAGTTTTCCTTGATAATTTCATGAAAGATAATGTCTAGGCTCTTTTTTTCATCATGGCTTTCAGGTAGCCCTGTAATTTTTAAATTGTGTCTCCTGGATCTGTTTTCCAGATCAGTTGTTTTTCCAGTGAGATATTTTACATTGTTTTCTATTTTTTCATTCTTTTGATTTTGTTTTGTAATTTCTTGGTTTCTCATAAAGTCATTAGCTTCCATCTGCTGAATTCTAATTTTTAAAGAACTATTTTCTTCACTGAGCTTTTGAACCTCCTTTTCCATTTGGCTAATTCTGTTTTTTAAAGCATTTTTCTTCTCATTGGCTTTTTGGATCTCTTTTGCCATTTGCATTAGTCTGTTTTTAAAGGTGTTATTTTCTTCAGCATTTTTTGGGTCTCCTTTAGCAAGCTGTTGACTCTCTTTTCATGATTTTCTTGCATCATTCTCATTTCTCTTCCCAATTTTTCCTCCACCTCTCTTACTTGATTTTAAAAATCTCTTTTGAGCTCTTCAATGGCCTGATACCATTGCATATTTATTTTGGAGGTTTTGGATGAAGAAGCCTTGATTTTGATGTCTTCCTCTAATGATATGCTTTGTTCTTCCTCATCGGAAAGGATGGAAGAAAATACCTATTCACCAAGAAAGTAACCTTCTATAGTCTTATTTTTTCCCCTTTTTGGGGGCATTTTCCCAGGCAATTACTTTAATTTTGAGTCCTTTGTCAAGTGGTGGGTATATTCTAGGGATCTGTAAGTTTTCAGTTCCTCCAAGGTGACACAATCAAGGGAAAGTTTACTCCTCTCCTGGCCTGATCTCTGGTCTGGGAGCAACCGCAAGCTTTGCTGCCCAGGATCTGCTAGTAGGGTTCCCTTTCCACAGCTGCCTCCAATTGCACCATGCCAGTGCTCCTCCTTACCCCAGGACCTCCACTCAGGGCTGAGATTCACATCAGCAGCTTAATTCCCCCAGGGTCTTTAGCTTGAGGGCTCCAAAAATGGATGCTACAGCTGCCTGGGGCCAGGGCTAGGGCAGAACCCTGCTCTCTTCTCACTCAGGTGAAAGAGCTTTCTCATTGACATTTGAAGCTGTCTCTGGCATTTGTGGGTTGAGGAATCTGGGAACCACAGCTGCTACCTGGAATTCTACATCCTGAAGCCTGCTTCAGTCCTGTTAG
Source organism: Notamacropus eugenii (assembly GCF_028372415.1). Taxonomy (NCBI): domain Eukaryota; kingdom Metazoa; phylum Chordata; class Mammalia; order Diprotodontia; family Macropodidae; genus Notamacropus; species Notamacropus eugenii. Next base: position 19,494,242 of record NC_092874.1, read on the forward strand.
TGTCACATCACATGACCAACGCTGTGCTGTGCTCTATGGGCTGCATTTCGTTCTGAGCCCAGTGTGATGGACCTTTCCTGTCAGCCTTCCAGGCTGCCTTGGGCTGGAAATCTCTTTCACTCTGTCATTTTGTTTAGAGTCATTTTTACAGTTATTTTATGGCCTTTGATGGGGGAGCTATAGCAGGTCTGTCCTTCTCCTCTACCATCTTGTCTCTGCCCCACTTTAGCATTCATTTTTACAAGATTTTGAGTTCCACATTTTTCTTTGTGCCTCACTCTCTTCTAAAAACGGTAGGTAGTTTGAAATAGTTTATACATGTGCTATCAGGTAAAAATATTCCATTAGTCACAGTTGTGAAAGAATAAACAGATTAAAAAAATAAGAGAGAAAGAATAAAATAAATGAATAAAAATGCTTCCATCTGGATCCAGAGTTCATTCATTCTTTATTTGGATATGGATAGCATTTTCCTTCCTTTGTGAGTCCTTTGTACTTGACTTGCATCATCATATTGCTGAGAAGAGCTGAGTCATTCTTAGTTGTTCATCACACCATGTTGCTGTTGCTGTATGCAATGTTTTCCTGGTTCTGCTTATTTCACTTTGTATCAGTTCGTACAAGTCTTTCCAGGATTTTCTCAAATTTGCCTTTTTATCATTCCTTATTGCACAATAATATTCTATTACATTCATATACCACAACTTATTCAGCCATTCCTTTACTGATAGGTATCCCCTCAATTTTCAATATTTTACCACCAAAAGAACTGCTATAAATATTTTTTTTTTTGTACATGTATGTCCCTTTCCCTTTTTAATGATCTCTTTGGAATATAGGCCAAGTAGTGGTATTGCTGGATCAAAGGGTATGCAGAGTTTTGTTGCCCCTTGGAAATTGTTCCAAATTGTTCTTCAGAATGCTTGGATCAGTTCACAACTCCACCAACAGTGCATCAATGTCCCAATTTTTCCATATCCTCTCCAAAATTTATCATTTTCCCTTTTTGTCATAGGAACTAATCTGAAATCTGTGAGGTGGTGTCTCAGAGGAGTTTTAATTTGCATTTCCCTAAACAAAAGTGACTTAGAACACCTCTTCGTATGCTTCTAGATCGCTTTGATTTTACCAATCATATTTTTCAAAAATTTTAACATTCATCTAAAAAACTTTACGTTCCAAATTGTCTTTCTTTCTCCTCGACCTCCCTCACCCCATGAGAAGACAAGTAATGTGACATCAGTGATACATATGAAATCATATAAAACATATTAGTTGCTGTAAGTTCTAATGGGGAAAGATAATAGCTCCCCTAATTTTAGTAGAGGTGTAAAGCAGATAGGAATTTCCTGGGAGAAACATGGTGGCAAAGTCCAGAATGAGGGATGGCTGCTCTGGGATCTTTCACCAAAATTGAGCTTCTTGGAAGAGCTCACTAGTGGGAGAAGGGGCAGCTGAGTTCAAGCCCCTCACTTTACAGATGTGGAAACTGAGGCTTTACTAGGAACAGAGCCAGAATCTGTTCCTTTCATTCTTATTAACAGACTGGTCACTGGCAAGCCAATTCCCCCTCTGCTCCTCTGTTTCCTAACCTATAAAATGAGAGTGATGAGTGTAAACAGCAAATAAATTAATGTAGGTAAAGGGCTTATGGTGGGATGTGAAGAGCCCAGATTTGAACCCAGGTCATACAAATCCATATTCTTCTGGAGAACATCTTTATTAGACATGGCCAACAATTTGTAACCAGGGCTGATATTCTGTAATGTTTTTCATTCATCATATCTTTTGACCTTCCAAATGACTCCAGGGACTAGATATTTTATGCATTATTAATCCCATTTTACAAAGCAGGAAATTGAGGCTCAGAGATGTTAGGTCCCAAGGGTCAGAAGTGAGATTTTGACCCAGACCTGTTCACTCTCTCATTTTGTCTTCATGACTCAAGGGAATGAGGATAACACAGATTAAATCAATCCTGGTTTCCTCTGGTTTATGTGGAGAAATTCTACTGCCTTGGTGGCACTGAGTTGCTTGTTCTGAAGGGGCTGTGTCATGACTTATATGGCTCTTCTGTCTTTTAAGTGGCTTTGCACCCACCCCACCTAATGGGCAAATGGAGAGTAACTTGGAGCCCTTTAGATTTCCAGGCTTGGTGGTATCGGGATGACTGGAAGTTTGAGCTATTTCCAGGGTGAGGCATGCCCACCCTCCCCTCCTGGAGTTCTGTGATTGTTTTATCATTGGTCTTAACCCTAAGGGTCAGCAGGGGTGCAGCGGCTTTTCTGGAAGTGATTATCAGCACCTGCTTCAGCTCAGCCAGTTTCACTTCCAGAAAAATTGCTAATCACCTCCGAGACTCCTAAGGCCTGGATGCTGAAATCCATCCACGTGGAAGGGTGGGGACAAAGAGGCAACCTTGCTTGTTGATTGACTGACTGACTGATTGATAATGGCCAGGCTTTGAGTTCTGCAAAGTTGGGGGGGGCACACCCTTGGCTGCTCTCCACTTTCTGCAGGTGAGTGTTTCTGAATCTGTGGCGTCAGTGACCAACTTCCATGGAACTGGCTACAGCTGAGTGGCCTTGTCCTCCAAGGAAACTGGGCTTCCAAGCAGGGTTAGGCAGGACAGGGCCTTTCAAGAGTAATCTCAAACCAGATTTCTGGGGCGTGTGTGTGTCAGTGTTTGTGAGTTAGTGTGTGTGTCATTGTGTGTGTCAGTGTGTGTGTGTCAATGTGTGTGTCGTGTATGTGTGTGTGTGTCATTGTGTGTGTGTGTGTTCATTCCTTTAAATCCTCTCAATAAAAGCCATCCCACTATTTTTGTTCTTCCTAAATCATCTGGCACAACTGAGAGACATCCATGTGACTGCCCATGTTTACTGGCAGGGTTATCCTTTCTCTTTCTTTCTCTTTCTTCCTTTCTTCCTTTCTTCCTTTCTTCCTTCCTTCCTTCCTTCCTTCCTTCCTTCCTTCCTTCCTTCCTCCCTTCCTTCCTTCCTTCCTTCCTTCCTTCCTTCCTTCCTTCCTTCCTTCCTTCCTTCCTTCCTTCCATCCTTCCATCCTTCCTGTCTTTCTGTCTCTCTTTTTTTCTCTTTCCAGCATACCCAGTCAAACCTCGAGGATTCCTTGGGTCATGTAACTATTTTTTTCTTTCCTTCTGAGATCCAATCACACATTTCCTGGGCTACAAAATATTTCTAATCTAGAATTAGTCTCCCCATTTTACAGATAAGGAAGCTGAGGCTCAGAGAGGTTAGGGGGGTTGCCCCAGTTCACACAGCTGGTAACTGACTGACCCCATCCCAGGTTTTCTCACTCTGTTGTTACCTTCTTCTGGGTGGCTGCTTCTCCTTCACAGAGCAAAGGCCCATTTCATTAGAGGCCCAGTGTCCCCACAGAAAGCATCTTTTTCTTTTTCATTTTATATTCTGAAGTCAATTAGAAAAGCTGTGAGTTTGGTGGTGTTTGGTGGCACCTCAAACTTTGGGGTTAAAAGTCTCTTTTCACTGCACTTCACCTTAATTTTTAAACTAGCATGTGAGACCACTTTGATCCAGAGGGCTTCTTCATCCTCTTGTTCTGAGTCTTGGCAGCAAGGGGGCATGACAGATGAATGACTGCACTAGAAAGATTTGAGTTTGACTCGTTTCTCAGATACTAGTTATATGACCCTGGCCAAGTTGTCTTGACTTCTGCCTGCCTCAGTTTTCTAATCTGCAAAAAGTGGGAAGGGATTGATTTGGTAGTCTCTAAGCCTCTTGTAACTCTAAATCCACGATCCTCTGATCTAAGATTTACCATTGTGCTCTAGGTGACATTTTCTTATTTCTTAAATTGTCTTTCATAAAGTAATTTTCAAAACAATTTGAAATATTTTTCTCCCTGCCTTATTTTTCCATCATTGTTACTTCATAACCCCCATAGCAGCACCCAGAGGAGACAAATCAGCACATTGGTTTTGTATCCCCTGATGCCAAGCACAGTGCCTGGAACAGTGTGGGGGCTTAATACATACTTGCTGAACAGCCATCCGTGAAGATCTATGCTATTTTCCTCACCCATAGCTCAGGACCACTCAGCCTTACCATCAGTCTTTGGAAAATCTCGTTTACCAGCCACTGCATGCAGCAGATTTCTAAAATCTTTTGCTGTTGTTTTCTTTCATACTATTCTCATCATTTTGTAAACCATCTTCCTGGTTTTTTCACTTTGCATCACAATTGAGGAAATACACTTAGTCTCAGTACCCTCTAAATTTAAGGCCCTGGTGCAAGGTTCCAGTCACCCTGACCCAGTTAAAGATCCAATTCAACCTCAGTTTTGCCAAACTCACAAACCTCCAATAGGCATGCTAGTCATCTTGCATGTCTGGAAAACGCCATTTTTATGGATTTTATCCACGCATTTGTCACAGATGCAATTTCTATTCTCATGCTCAAACTTGAAGAGGGATTCTTTCTGTCTAGAGATTATTTGTATGTGCTCTTTTCTACTCCCCTCACTGAGGCCCCACTAGCTGTGTCCCTTCCCTCTCTGAACAAGAACATTTGATAAAATTTCCCCTGGAGCCTCTCAAAGTTCCTGTGTAAAATAAGTGGGGTGTGGGGTGGGGGAGGAGAGGGTTGGACTGGCTGACCTCAGTGCTATCTGCCAGCTGGAGATCTATGAGCATATGTGTATGTATATGTGTGTACATGCATGTATGCATGTATGGGTTTGATTCTACCTAAAGGACTCAGTGACTTAGCTCCATGGACTCCCTCTCCCCAGACCCACCTGAACAAGAAAGCCAGTTTGATTAGTGATCAAGGGGATATTGGCTTCTCTTTTGAGTCGATGGGCCCTCCTTGATTTCACCCTCCTCAGTTTTACACGACTTGGCAGGCAGGAGGCAGCTACCCTGCTCTTGTGAGAGGAGAACCACACTGAGCAGCCTCATAGCAAGAAATCCAGTAAAGACACAGCACAGGTGGGGAAAAACTCATGAACATCAAAAACACGATTTGTCTCCTCTGTTGTGTGTCTGTCCCATCTCTGACCTTTGCTGTCTTGGGGAACCCTGACAAGTCACTTGGATTCTGTGTCCCCTAGGCAACTCTCTAAGATTATAAGACATGGGGAAAGGAGTGATGTGCATTGGTGGAGGGATGTTCCTCTTCTGGAATTCCCTTTATTAGTGAAATCATAGGTCCAGTCCTCATCCAGTCCCTATCACGTATCTAAAACCACTCAAGCTCAAGTCCAGTTTCCAATGGCTAGAGACTAGTGGTACAGTGGATAGAGTGTTGGACTTGGATTCAACAAGACCTGAATCCAGCTGCTACCTCAGAATCTTGTTAGCTTTGTGACTCTGGGAAATTTACCACATTCTTGTCAGACTTCAGGTTCCTCATCTGAAAAATTGGGGTATGAATAGTGTTTGCATCATAGGGTCATTAAAAGGCTCAGATGAAACTACATATACAAATATATGCACAGATAGGTAGATGATAAGAAGATAACAGATGATACTAGCTAGCTAGCTAGGTGCTCGTGGTAATAGATGATAGATACAGATGGATAGATGATAGAGAGATAAATGGGCAGATATATCTTGCGTTACAAACTTTAAAGCCCTATGGAAGTGCTAGCTCTTCTAAGTCCAGGGAGAACTGATCTTACAGCTTTATAACTGCCACAAAAAAGGAATACTGAGTACAAACATTCAACAGCTTGTATGAAAGGATGCTCCAAATCACATTTGATAAAATGCTGATTAAAACACCTCTCACTCAACAGCTTGGCAAAGATGATGGAAAAAATTCAAAGGGTGAATGTTGTGGGAATGGAGGGAGACAGACAGACTAATGGACTGTTGTTGGAACAGTGAATTGATGCAATTAATCTGGAAAATAATTTGAATTTATTCCTCCTCATCCCCTTTCCCCCATTAAACTATACACACCCTTTGGCCAGTCCACCAATGCTTAGTATATTTCTCAGCTGTGTTGATGACAGTCAATCAACAGGAATTTATTAAGGTCTTGCTATGTACCAGGGCACCATGACAGATTCTGGGATTATAAAAAACAGTAAAAACATAGTCCCTGCTTTCAAAGATCTCACATTCTAGTGGAAGGATACATCAGGCAAATAGACAAAAAGACTGGCAAAGATCTCATTTCTACAAATATTTTCTTCGTGGTTCCAAAGACCTGGAAGCTAGTGATTGTCCATTGGTTGGGAAATGGTTGACCATATGATGGTACATGAATGAAATGGAATACATGATTAGAAATGACAGCTTTAAAGAATTCAAAGATATTTTGGAAGGCTCCAGGGGAAAGTTTATCCAATGTTCTTGTCCAGAGAGAGGGAAGGGACACAGCTAGTGGGGCCTCAGGGAGGGGAGTAGAAAAGAGCACATACAATAATCTCTAGACAGAAAGAATCCCTCTTCAAGTTTGAGCATGAGAATAGAAATTGTGTCTGTGACAAACGCGTGGATAAAATCCATAAAAATGGGGTTTTCCAGACATGCAGGATGACTAGCACTCCTGTTGGAGGTTTGTGAGTTTGGCAAAACTGAGGTTGGATTGGATCTTTAACTGGGTCAGGGGACTGGAGGTATTGACAATACTTAGGCTCCTTCAGCTGGAAGAAGCAGCTGAACTGAGGTTCTCGTTTGCCAGACAAGTCAGCTCCCAGGTGGCAGCTTTCTCTCTCCCAACAAGGAGGGCCCCTCCCTGTCTCCCCAGGACTGAGGGTCTGCCCATTGCGGTTACAGCAGTGCCTCGCAGAGTTTGAGATCAAGTATCTTATTTTGGATGAGGGTCGAACCAAGGGTCTGCAAAAGGCACTCAGTTGGAGAAGGGACTATAAAAAATGACAACCGCCGGGATTTATTATTTTTTTAGAGAAGATTATCAATGAAGACCCTCCCCTGTACCCACTCCCCGCCCCCGCCTGTCCCAGAACAAGGGCCAATAGGATGCTTTTCCCCTATGGATGCTCAGAAGCCTTTGCCCATTTAAAGAGGCTCCACCTCTTCTTACTCATTCTCCTCTTTCCCTCCTCCTTCTCTTCTCCCTTCTGCTTCTTTCCTCACCTTCCTCCTTTCTCCTAATCCCTCCTTTTTTCCCTCCTTGTCCTTCTCCCTCATCTTCTTTCTTCCTCCTTTTCCCTTTCCCCCTCCTCCTCTATGGAGTTAAACTGAACCCTGGCTTCCCTTCCTCCCCCTGCCTTCCTTTGTTTTTGTCCAGACTTTGCCCTGTCCAGCAAACACTGAACAGCCCCGGACATGGCATTTCCTGGCTAATGTCACTAGTGATAAACTGTGTTTATTAATCATGACGTGAGTCATTATCTGCCTCTGCATCTGAGGTTACTCCTGTTTCATGAAGCACCCTTGCGCGCGCGCGCACACACACACACACACACACACACACACACACACACACACACACACACACACACACACACACACACACACACACACACACACACACACACACACTCACGCTGCCCTCCCCCGTCACCCACCACCATTCTGGCTTTGGTCTTTCCTTCTCTTCAGGGGAAAAGGAGTTGAGAATCCCCCCCAGCCCCTCCCCTAGCTCCACCCCCTGCCCACCCCCTCTCTCAGTCCCTGCCCCTCCCTTTGCTCCCCCTCCCCCCCCCCCCCCCCCCCGTTCGACACATATTTCTATCTTGTTTAGTATTTTCCTTTTATTAGAATGGGGCTGGAGGAGAAGTGTGGAGAAGGGGAAATGAAACTCAAAAGAAAAATTTCTACTTTAGAACAGGTTGTGATTTGTGTGGGGTCTTTCTTCCTCTTCCTCCTCCTCTCCCTCCTCCTCCTCCTCTCCCTCCTCCTCCTCCTCCTCCTCCTCCTCCTTCTACTCTTTTTAAGTTATCTTCATTTCCAAATATGTTTTCCTCCATTCTATGCCCCAGGAACATCCCTTGTAATAGAGGCATGGCCATTGGGACTACAACTGTGAGTTCAGTGATATAAGGAGCTTTCTAGTGAGGAACCCCTCTCCATCTATGCATGTCAGCACCCCTTTGCAACTTAGAGTCTTACTATCTTTTTTGGAGCATCAAAAGGTTATGTGACTTGCCTAGGATCTCAAACTAGGATGTATCAATTAGTTAGTCCATCAACAAACATTTATTAAGTGCTAACTATGTGCTAGGCACCATGCTAAGTGCTTAGGTATACAAAGAAAGACAAAATCGTGGTCCCTTCATTCAGATGCATTAGAGATAAAACTTATACCTATGTCTTCCTGATTCTGAGAACCAACTCTCTACCCATAACACCATTTCCGTTGTCTCTTATAATAAAGATAGAGAAAGAAAAAAGCTTCACAAAACTCACAATCAACTGTTTATGATGATGTACCCTTTGTTCCACACCCATGGCCCCTCACCTCTCCTGTGAAGATGAGGGGTATATTTTGTCATCTTTCTACTGGGGCCGAGCTTGGTCATTGTAATTAGTTTCTCAGTTACTTTGTCGTTGTTACTGTTGTATGGAGTTTCCCAGGTTCTGCTGACTTCACTTTGCATGTGAAGCTCCCAGGCTTACTACCTGGTATTCATGCTTCACATCCACCAATTCATAGAGGATGGTGATATCCCATGACATTCATGTGCCCGTAGCTTAGTTAGCTACTCCCTAGGGCATCTTCTTTCTGTTACACACACACACACACAACTGCTATAAATAGTTGGCATGTATGGGACCTTTCATATACCTCCTTTGGGTATATGCCTAGCAATGATGTGTTGGGTCAGAGGGCATGGACATTTTTATCACCTCCTTAGCACAATTGCAAATCACTATTTACTGTGGTTAGACAAATTCACAACTCCAACAGTGCATTAGCATGCCTTTCTTTCCGTCAACACTGGGGGGTTTTTAGGATGGAAACTCATGAATTCCCTGAGCCATTTGGACTAATAGTACTATAGACTTAGAAGTGGAGGGGTCATCTTGTCTAGTCCTCTAGTTTGAGAGATGGAACAACTGGAGCTTAGACAAGTCAAGTGATGTGCCTAAGGTTGTATACATCATAAGCAGCAAAGCTTAGGCTGGAGTGCAGGTCCATGAGTTCAAATTCAGCCCTTTCCACCAAGCCACAGTTATTTAAAAGGAAATGGTTCAAGGTGGCCATTGCTGTGTAGGTGAGGAAGGTTAGCAGAGATGCCACTGACAATTCAGGATGATTCCTTTTGTGAAATACACCAACTTCACCATTGGCCCATTGTCTTTTCCTTGGAATATTGAAATGGCCTCCTGATTTCTCAGCCTCCAGGCTCTCCTTTCTCTGATCCATCCTCCCAACAGCATCCTTTGCTTCTACCCTATGTTACTGCCCTGCTCAAAAGTCTTCAGTGGCTCCCTACTTACTCTAGGATAAAATATATTCCCCATAGCCTGGCTCCTAACTACTTTTCTGGGCTTACTTCTCATTACCCCAATTATAACTAACACACTTCTCGGGGGCAAGCCCTGTCTTTTCCTATTTGTGCCTCAGTGTTTAAAATACTTTTTCATTCATTCATTCATTCATTCACTCACTCACTCACACTCTTCTTAATGCCTAACTAAACTTTACCCTATGTTCCCCAAACTCTACTTTCCCACCTCCTGCCCTTTGCGCAGGTCCCTCCTGCATGCGATGCCCTCTCTCCTCATCTCTAACTTTTATAATCCTTAGCTTCCTTCAAGTTTTAGCCCCAGTGCCAGCTTCTACATTGAATTTCCCTCTATCCTTTCAGCTGTTTGCTTTCTCATCCTCTTCCAATTTCCTCCTCTTACTTATCTAAAAGGCAGCTAGTGGTTGTAGTAGATAGACCCCTGGACTCAGAAGAAGGAAGACCTGAGTTAAAATCCTGTCTCAGATACTTACTAGCTATATGATCCTGTGTAAGTCACTTTAAAAAATAACCCTTTACCTGCCTCAATTTCCTTATCGGTAAAATGTAGATAATCATGGCATGTATTTCCCAAGACTGTTGTGAGGATCAAATGCTTTGCAAATCATAAAGTACCTTGGAAATATTATGAATGGTGATGATGTTTGACTTACCCCTATCCCCTAGTATGGTGTAAGCCCCTTGAGCACAATGACTGGTTTTATTTTTCTTCTTTTAAGTTTCACTCCCTGGTACTGTGCTTTGTGCACAGTAGGTGGTTAATCAAGACTTGTCTAATTGTACTAACATCAAGAGTTTGGCTCAAGAATCACAACTTGAAAATATGATAAGAGCAACTTTAAATGAGGAATGGACCATGACTCCATCCCTCCCCTGACATTCTGTGAAATAGCCTGACTCCCTGGTCCTCGGAATTCATGACTTCTCCTCCAGCATATCTAAGTTCAGTTCACTCTCAGGGTTGTCTGAAGAAGGAGGTCACCATGTTGGTGCCCTTGGTATTTCATGAGCTGGTGGAGCACGTTATTCACTTTTCTCACATTTCTGAATGACAGGATTTTCTTAGTTTCTCCTAGATGCGAGTAAGAGCGTGTCCTCATTAGCAGTGACAAATGCAGACTACAACGTATTACCAGCCACTAAATACATAAAAGACATGGGTGTCATTAGAAAGATGCCTGGTCAGAAAAGAAGGTGAGCTGATCATGCGACAAGAGGGGCAAACAGTCTATTGGCAGCCTTCACTGGTATCCATACAATGTCAACCCCATGTGTCAGTTTAACCTTAAATGTAGAATGTAAATGATGCAGGCCAGAGTCCATGGATGGATTATGATCTACACACTAGAGGATTACCCTAAATCAGTAAGACCGTAGATCCATTGACACATTGAGTATCATTCTTATGATCATCTGTATCAATAATGAGTTATTTGCCTGCCGCCGATTGACCGTGTCCAGCATTACCCTAAAGAGTTCATGAGACGTGGGAGTGAACCTCAAGAATTTTGACATCTGAATCGAGGTGATAGGAACGGAGGGCCTCTAGCCTGAGCTTTGGGGTGCTCGGGGATCCTTTGTTCCTTTCAAAGGGAACTATGTCTGCTTCCTTCATGTGGTCTTTGGCATTCTCCCTCCTTGCCGCATTATCAGTGATCTTTTTCCCTCTTGAAATGATTTTGCAGGACTTTGTAAATGCTTTCCTCCTCCTTACATTGTCTGTATTATGTAAGCTCTTTTAAAAGAACAGCGTCCCTTTCATTGTTGTCCCCCAGGCCTGGCTGAACGGCTGGCAGATAGTAGAGACTTGGTAAATATTTATTGAGTTGAGTGGAATGGAATTTGGTTCTTAAAATTTGCAGGCCCATAATCATGCATCTTTGAAATAGATGTGAGGTAGACCCATAAAACAGTCCAGTAGCCTGGAAAGTTTATATATCCCTAGGTAGTGGTAAACACCAGTCATCTCAAGTAAGATGGCAGAACTAAGAGCTCCATGTTGTCCTTGGGCTCCTGTCTTACCCAAACATTCTGCTTTTCCCAGTGCCTAGCACAGTGTTCTGCATGTGTGCAAATATGATCCAGCATTTAGTCAAAGGGAACTCTACATATGGAAACTCCCTTGTACCATTCAGATTGCAACCCTTCTGTGACTTAAGAGAACAGTCCTGGAGAATTGCCTGATGTTCAGAGAAGATTTGGACTCAGGTTTTCCTTTCAGAATCTGCCTCTTGAACTCTGAATACAGTAGAGACTAAAGAAAACTTTAGTTAAATTGAAGTGAGTGATTGTCAAATACTTTGCCCATAACATTTTTCTTTTTCATTTTGACCAAATTTATGTGAGCCACAAACAGTGTTCACAAGAAGGCAAGGTAGAGGAGTAGGAAAAAGGAAGACTGGGTCTAAGGGCTGGAGGTGCCAAGAAGGTGCCTACTTTGCCCTCAGTGCCAAACACAGTGCCAGGTACCTAGATAGATTTTAATAAATACTTGTTGATGGATGGATAGATGTGCATTTCTTTGGTCCAGTGTTCATATAAAATGCTTTTGTCTATAGACCCGTCACGGGTTTTCTGAAGGCAGCACCCGATGAGAGAAGTCTGGTTATTTTTTTTTCTTGCTGCCAACCTGGAAAGACTTGCCCCATCTTCAGCATGGGTGGAAGGTTCAGCCCTTGCAGGCATATGGGAACATCAGGCCATAAACCTCTGTGTGTGTTGGCTGGAACCCATTGCCTTGATGCATACCCAACTTGTTGGGGAGTTCAAAGGATCTGGCTGCCATGAGTGCCAGGCTGGGACATGGGCAGAAGAGATGGATTCAGTTCAATTCATACAACCCTTGGACTAGAGATGGAAAGGTCCACCAGTGACCATCTAGTCTACCCTCACCTCATTTTAGGAGATAAGGAAATTGAGGCCTGGGGAGCAGATGATTTTCCTGAGGGTTAGAGACTGTCTGGGGCTGCCAGTCACAAGAGTCCCCTATCATATACCAGCACCATGGCCTGGGTGACAGATGATATTGATTAGCCAGACTAAATGTCACCGTTGTTCTGGACTCTTCACTGGAGGCATTCCAAGAGCATTCGAGACATAAGATGTTAGCGTTTTCCTCCTCTTCATCTGTTTCTCTCTCCCCCCTCTCCAAGGACTGTAACTCATTCTGTCAAATCTGAGTGTTGTCCCCTTCAGACCTTGGAATAAATCTTTGACCAGCAGAGTTTTCCAAAGTGGTCAACATGTTCTTGTGTTTGGATCGCCGTCCTGCCAGCTGAGTGTGTGGTGGGGGAGTAGAGAGGGGCTTGGAGGTGGTGAAAGTGAGACTCCAAGGTATCAGCCTTGGGGTTTGTACAGAAGTTGATAGCACACAGCTTAGCGACCACAATTCAATTAGGAACACTGAGCAGCTGCCCTCAGGAACCTTGCCAAAAAAAAAAAAAAATTTAGGAAAGAAAAAATGCTTTGTAACGGAGATTGTTTTTCCTCCCCTTGCCTGATACCTTTCTAAGTCTATTAACGACATGGACTCACAAAGCTAGAGGAGAAAATTTATTGCCTACACAGAGGGACCCAAATCCCCCCGGCTGGCTAAACTCAATGAAAACACAAGAATTGCATTTATGGGCCTCCTGAAGATAAGAATTCAACCTTTAAAAAGGTTCTTTCAATTGAAAAATGGGTAACTGAGCTGCTAATGGCCCACTGGCCTAGGAATTTGTACTCTGCCCCAATGTGAGAGCATCTCCAATAAATTCCAGCTTGGCTGGACAGCGGGTGGCCTTTCACCATGGGCAGCTCGAAGGCCCCTGCATGAGGTTTGAAAATTATACAAACAATTGAATATCTTGGTGCAAGGAGGGGTGTGTTGCCTACTGTGGGTACTTCTCTGTGAATGGGTGAAGCCCCAGTTTTTCCTGGTTATACATTCAGGGACTTGGCATCAGACTTGCAGAAGGAGGATAGGGATGATATCCTAGATCTGAGGAGTCCACATATCACTCTCACCTCCCCACCTCATCATGTGGTGCCCTGAAGCTTGGGAAAAGGTTCCTCCCTCAAGGTCACCAGAACCCCAAACCAAAATAGAGTAGTTCTGAATCAGCTTATAAAGGGAGACAGCCCAAATCAAACCAAACCAGCCCTACTCTCAAGAAGTTCACATTCCAGTGGGAGAGATATCATAATAGCTCACACCTACTATGTGTCAGACAATGTGCTGAGTGCTTTACAAATATTATCTCATTGGATCCTCACAACAACCTTGGGAGATAGGTGCTATTATTATCCCCATTTTTCAGTTGGGGAAACTGAGGTAAACAGCAGTTAAGTGAATTATCCAGGGCCAAACAGCTAGTAAGTGTCTAAGGCTAGATTTGAACTGAGGACTTTGGGCACAGAAACATATTCACTGCATCATCTGGCTGCCTACATTGTAGTTTTGTGACATGCAAGCAGCTTTCTACAAATGGGATAAAAACAGGATAAAATGGAGATAGTTAACAGAGGGCAGGCACCAACATCACGAACATGAACAGAAAACAGGGAAAGCTTCTCGTACAAGGGAGGTGGCATTTCTCTGGAACTTTAAAGAAGCGAAGAATCAGAGATGAAGAGGTAGAAAATCCCAGAGATGACACCCAGCTTGGAGACAGAAGATGGAAGCAATCCCCAGGAGATCTGTGTCACTGGACTGAGCAGATTAGGAAGAGCTTCGAATGCCAGACTTGGGGTTGACTACTTGATCCTGAAGATGATAGGGAGCCATGGAGGTTTATTGAGTAGAGAAGTGACATGATCGGCTCCATATGTTAGGAAGATCAGTTTGATAGCTGAGTGGAGAGTGGACTGGAGTGGGGTGAGATGGGAGGAAGCAGGCAGACTGAGTCTCAGCCTAAGATGATACTCGCATCACCTTCGTTGCAAAATTTTTGTGAGAAAATCACTTGGACAATCTAAAAGTGCTAGGTTTCTCTCTCCTGGCTTACAGGATGGAACACCAAGTGACCATCAGAAAAGAAAATCTTATTTTCCTTAGAGGAGAAGGAGGCTGGGGTGGGGGACAGGAGGGGATGCAGCTGTTGACATGGATAATTAAAGATGAGAATGACCCAAAAGTCCGACTGATAAAATTATATGGCAGTCTTTGTTCTGATGTGGTCCCCTGAGATTGGTCCATTTTCCTCATTTTTCATCAGTGATGCTTTGCTGTGACCCAGACAGAAGCATCCTTGACTCCAGGTCCTACAGGCCCAGTGAATGAATGGTGATGACCCCTGCTGGCCTCCATTAGAGATCAGCCACCTGCCTGTCTGAAGTTGGGACCAGGTCTCTGAGTTATAATCACCTGGAAAGAGAGATTTCTTTTCTTTTAATATTCTCTTCTGGATTGGACAGAAAAAGGCTAAAAGTTTAAATGATGACTTCCCTCCTCGTGGAGTGGCACCACCGTAAGATGAACAAGGACTCAGCTGGCCTTCAGTGTTTGGAAATGTTCCCACAAACATTTATTAGGAGCCTGCACTGTGCATGGGATCTTCACGATGAGAGAATGCACTGTCTCTCCCCTTAAGGAACTTGGAATTGGAGAGGTAGCTTGGTGTTAACACAAGAAATGCTGATGATGGAAGGAGAAAACGTGAGGGGAAATCCTATGTGCATTCACTCTAGGACCTTGGGTGTGAGACTTTTAGCCACCCTCTGCCTCAATTTCCTCATCTGTCATATGAGCTTGATGATACTTGCACCACCTTCGTTGCAAGATTTTTCTGAGAAAATCACTTGGACAATCTAAAAGTGCTAGGTAAAACTGAATCTTTTAATAATAATAACAATAATAATAAATAGCTAGCATTCATGGACTGCTTCTAAGTTTTCAAAGCCCTTTACAAATTTTATCTTACTTCATTCTCACGACAATCCTGGATGGAGGATTGTATTATTTTGTGTGATCCTCACAACTATCCTGTGCAGTAGATGTTATTATCATCCCCATTTTACAGATGAGGAGATTAAATGACTTACCCAGGGTCCTACAGCTTGTAAGTATCTGAGACTAAATTTGAACTCAAGATTTCCACTGTGTCCTCTACCTACCTCTAATTATTAATCTAATAAGAGGTGTACGTGTAAACAAATGAGTATATTATAAATCAGACCATGGGCATCAGCAGAAGGAGTGCTAGATTGAGAGTCAGAAGACCTGGGTTCTAGTCCCTACTTTTCCCTTTACCAGCTGTGTGACCCTCAGGTTCCATCTCTTGGCTCCCCCAGCTTCCTTCAAGACTAAATTCCCACCTTTTGCAAGAGGCTTTCTCAGGCTCCCAGCCATGAACACCTTCCCTTGGAGATTACTTCTTATTAATTGGTGTGTATCACATATGTCCATGGTGGTTTGCGTGTTGTCTTCCTCTTCAGACAGTGAACTTCTTGAAAGCAGGGACTGTGTTTTTGCCTTTCTTTGTTTTTTAAAATATAATTAATTTATTTGTTTTCAGTTTTCAATAATCACTTCCATAAGTTTTAAATTTTCTCCCTTTCACATGTAATCTTATATGGATTCTACACATACATTCTTATTAAACACATTTTCACATCAGTCATTTTTGCCTTTCTTTGTATCCCCGCCAAAGTGCTTGGCACATAGTAGGTGCTTACTACGTATTTGTTGACTGATTCACTTAGAGCTTATCAGTAAATTGCCAAGCATATAGTAAGCACCTACTCTGTGCATGATAGGTTCTAGGGATACAAAGAGAATTGAATGAGAAGGCATTTAATAAGTGTGAGCAAAGCACAGGGTCAAGCACTGGGGATACCCACTGAGAAGTCAACCCCTGTTCTCAGGGTGCTCATGTAGCATTAAGGGAGAGAAGGCACTTAGAAGGAATCAACTGTAAGTTATGTGGAAGGGGTAGCAGATGGCAATGCTTCTTTCTTAGTGCCATTTCCGTGATAACATCGTATCTGCTCCCAAGGAGTTTACATTCTAGTGGGGAAATTGACTTGTACATATACAAATGTATGTAGAGGAAATACAAATTCAATTCTGAGATAGTTTAGGGAGAGAAGACACGAGCATTGAGGAGGTGGGGGCTCTGTGTCAAAGGTGATGCTTGAGCTGAGCCTTGAAGGAAGCCAGAGATTCTAATGGGAGTGCCATCAATAGAATTAGGAAGAGGGGGTATTTGGTGTGTTCCATTTGGGGCTAGTGTGACATTTAGGTGAAAAGTGTCCAAAAAGGACCCAGAAAACATCCTGGAGCCCTGGTGAATGAGAGGGTGGTGGACGCTGAATGACCTGTTGTCTTCCTGGGGATCCCAGGAGCCAAGAGGGTGGATGAGGTCCTGGAGGCTAAGAGCATTGAGAAGAGATGAGGACCCAAGCTTGAAGCCTGAGAGATGTCGACCAGAGTGGGCAAGAGGAGCAGGGGGAGGAGCTGGAGAGGCTGGTGCCTACAGTATGGTGTGTCTCTTTTTAGGGCAGATGACTAACCTTCCCAGGTGTTATTCTCCTTTTTTGGTTAGCAAGGTAGGGAATTACTTAGCCGATTGGCAGTGTGATCTGTTAGCTGACTCAACAGATAAAAAGTAAATTTCTATGAATGACTCACCGGTACAAATATGTAAAATTCGCCAATCTCCTACGTAGTAAAAGGCTTCACTTAACAAGCCAAGACTCCACATCTGCAGACCCCCTGCTTTCTGTAGTACAGTCTGCCAGTACTCTGCTAATGGCCCTGCCCAGAGAACCTCAGCCCTCCCTTTCATTCTAGTGGCATTAAATACGGCGGCAAACAAAAGGTTTTTTTTTTTTCCACCAATGGTTTCCTGGAATGATGATGTTCAATTCATTCCTTCTGGTTCACTTGATCAAATTACAAGTTAGTTATGAGATGCATTTATTTAGATTCCCGCTGGTGATACAGTAAGAAGGGAATCCGGTAATCCAAGATACTAAGAGAAGAGACATGAGGGGTTGATGGTGGATGTGTGTGTGGGAGTGGAGAGGGATGTGGGGGGAATAAAAACAGATTTGGGCAAAGGAAAATACCACAGAAAGTATGAGTTTTCCAAGTAAAACATAGGGCAACCTGGTATGAGAACTTAATGTATACTGCAGTTTTTAAAAGGAAACATTAATAGTGAAACACGCCCTTCTAGGGCAAGCCGGTAATCAATTTCAATTTCCCATCAGAACCTACCTGTCAGTGGGATTTCATTAAATAAGGCAGAATTGGTGTTAGCTTAAGAAGAAGGGCAGGGGGCACAGAGAGAAACTTGGGGACGTTTTCAAAACCATTCAAGAAATGTCAAATTTCATGGACATCCTATTTTTATTAATGATTTTTTGGTATTATTTTGTTCTTTTCTTGATTTTTTTGTACTTACCTCTCCCAAACTGTATTGAAAATAAGAATTTGGGAGGGGGAAGCTCATACTGTTCTTAAAAGCAAAAGAAGCCCCAGAATATTTCTTCTCATAAATTTGGTATGAGCCAGAGAAAAGCCCCCTCCTTTTGAAGGTTAATTTGTTTCATTTTTTGTCATTTTTGTTACAAAAGTTACATTTTGGCCCTGATGGAAGTGCTGGATTCAGAGTCTGAGATCGTGGGTTCAAATTCCAGCTACGCTGCTTGGTACTGTGTGACCTCAAGCAAGTCTCTTTACTGTTCTGGGTCTCACGTGCCTTACCTATATTATGCAAGATAGGATGATAAATTTCCAAGATCTTAAATAAACCTGTATTGCTCTACCCAGTTGCTAGGGCCCTCCTGTCCCCTTCCCATTTACGCTATTTACTCAACTTCTCCCATAGAATGGGAGCTCACTGAGGGGAGGAGGCATTTTCTTTGAAACCTCAATGCCTGGAAAATACTAGGAATAAGAACAAGGGCAGGACCTGTGATTTCATATATAAGCAGCCCCAGAAAAGGAAACTCCTATCAAAGGAGGTTCACCTTCATTGCAGTTATCTTCTCTAGGTGACTTGCCCAGGATCACTCAGTATAGAACAGAAGCAGGATGTGAATCCAGGTCTCTGTATGCCAGACCATTATGCTCCCTCTCTTGGCACATGGTCAATGTTTAATAAATGTTGTTGAATTAATGAGCTTCATTGGAGCCAAAAGGAAAAAAATATTGTACTAGCCTAGCGGAGCAAAGTATTTCAGTTTAACCAGAGTGGGAGGGAGAGAGAATGCCTCTGGGCTGCTGAGGTTCCCCCGGGAATTTCAGTGGGTTGTTGGGCATTGTGTTTCTTTAGGCCAAACAAATCAAGACATTAAAAAAATGTTGTGAAAGGAGGACTGTGTCGAGGATCATAGGAATGTGTTGGCACCTGAGTAGAAACCACTTGGTAAATAAATCAGCACCCCTAGCATTGCACCAAGTGCACTGAAGAGGGTAGAAGAAAAAAAACGCAGAAAAAAACACACAATTAGGGCTTAGATATGACCTAATGCATTGGCATAGTATTTGATCTTATCCTATTTAGGGAGGAAAACTTATGACTCATATGTGTCAAATTATCAAGTCTTTACTCACTTAGAGAATGTAAATTGGGGCTACCTTTTATGTACTTTTCATGAAGAATGTTCACTTCGGTGAGGATGGATTCTGGAAAGGTGAGGTCAATCAAGGTGGGCGGACAGGTCCAGAGTGAGTCCAGAGACAGCCCATAACCTACCACTCACACTCTAACCCTCTGGGATGTGTCGTTATTTACACGTGGGCTCTCTTTTTAGAATGGAAATGCCTTGAGGACAGGGACTAGTTTTGCCTTTTCTTGTATCCTCGGTGCTTAGCACTGTGTCTGGAGATAAAGTAAAAGCTTAATAAATGTTTGTGCACGGACTGATTCCTGAGAGTCGCCTGCTCCTCAGTCTTGTGGGAAGTAGACTCATAGATGGAGAGCTGGAAGAGACCTCAAAAGTCATGGTGTTCTACCTGCCCCTTTTACAGATGAGGCACCTGAGGCTGGGAGAATTAAAGAGACTTGCCCAATGTCACACAAGTGGCAAGTGCTGGAAATGGGATTAAAACCCACATGATTTTAATCCTGACTTCTGACCTTAAAAATATTAAACCTATATCTTCATCTATATCAATCTATCTTCTATTTACCTATCTACCCATCTCATTTATCACCTTACTTTATCTACCTACTTATCTATCATCCACCTGTCTTATCTACCTATCTATCCATCTTTTATCTTATCTTATCCTATCTATCTATCCATCTGTCTCCTTGTAATAAGTTACTGCCTGAGGGACCATGAAGATGTCTAGAAGATAACTTTCTGTATATTTAGACCACATTCAGTCTTCTTTTTATTAAGTTAGTATTTATAATAGGCCAATTCACACTTTGAAAAGAATCCCTCCTCACATCCCTGAAAAGTGGTCATCCAACTAAAGATGTCAGATTAGTGAGAGCTCGCTACCTCCTGAGGCAGTTGTATATGACTTAGTCAGTGCTGAATCTTCTCTGTAGTCTACCTCTCGTTGTTCCTGGCTCTCCCCTATAGATCTAATCAATCCTAAGCATGTATTAAGCATGTATTATGTACCAAGCCCTGTCTTAAGTGCTGCTCTCAAGGAGCTTATATTCTACCATGAGGAATATAATATGAACACATGTAATTTCCATAGGAGAGTCCTTCGGATATATGGAGACAGCCAGCATGGCCTCATCCTGAGTCATCTTGTCCATGCCCTCCCATAAATTCTGCACAAGAGGTCCACCTAGTGTGCTATATGTCTTCTTCTATTTCTCTCAATATCCTGAGAATGCCAGGAGAGCCCTGGGGCTGTCCTCATGTCACTTTGTTACCCCCACCATGGGACTAGCTCATCTTTTCTTCATATTGTACAGTAATTTAATGACTTCTTTTTCTCCTGTTCCTCTTCTAAGTTCCTCATTGGGTATATGTTGTAGAGGGATGACTGCTTTATAGGAGAAATAAAGGCTATGGGGTGCTTTTGAGGGCCTAAGCCATCCAAACCTAGTTCAGAAATATTATCATTAGGGCTTTTTTATATTTGCCCAAGAAAGCACCGTGGGAGCTGGAATGTTTCTTAAATGTTGTAAGTTTGACCATCTCATCTAGATGGTGCCTTTCCTCCCACCTGATTGGAGCTTGAGCTTGTGGTTATGACATGGCATTTTAATTACACCTTAAAATTTAGGATTTCCAAATCCTTGGTGATTATTAATTAGTTAACCTCTGCGGTAGGATGGGGGAGGGGTAATGTTGTTATCATCTGCATCATCATGACTACCATTGATCTCACAGAGGGTAGAGGTGGGACCTCAGAATTGGATGCCCTCTATGGTCCCTTGCACCTTGGAGAGGATCACTTCCTGAACTTCACCTAGGAGTTTTCCCACTAGGTTTAGGTCTTCTTTCCCAAAAACCAGAGACTCTTCTGCTTGGCCCCTGAGGATAGCATAAGGGAAGACGGGTAAGAGTTGCAGAGAAGCCAGTATAGACAACATAAAAGAAAGCCATCTTAACAGTTGAAGTAGAATGTGCTGCTGAAGGACATAGTGGGCCAGTCAGTCAATAAGGAGGTAACCCCGCAATCAGAGGATGGGTGACTTCATTTGTCAGGTATGGATTATTCTAGATGGCTGCTGACAATCCTTCTAACTCCAAGATTCTGTGACTCTGGGGCTCTTGTCCAGAAAACCAAGGCAGAATGTAAGAATTCTTAGAATCCTTTCTTGGGCTCATTCATAAGATCGGTTCTGTGGCTTGGGGACAGCTAAATTTGGAATTTTACCCATGGAAAAATTCTATGCCATGTCAGGCCAAGAAAGGGCCAAGTTCAGTAGCATCCCTGGGAGGAAAAAAGAATTTAGGGGAAAAATTTCTGCTGAGCTATGTTTGGGACCTGTAGTCAGCGCTACTGATCATCACAGACCAAAAAGGAAGAAAACAGTCAGTGGCCGTTGAGTCTGTCTTTCTGCCCTTTCTTGGCTGCTTGCCATCTACCCTCACATTCCAACATCAGCTTCACCCCCAGCCTCCCAACTGATGGCTGAGAATGGCATCAGAAACACTTGGGATATTTTTAGGATTGCCTTTCCTGGACATCAACAAGCCTTTGCTGTCTTGGTGATTGTATGGCCATTCTTCTGTGAACAATGAGAATAATTCCAAAGGATGATGAATCTCAGATTGGAAGGGTCCCCACAGGTCGTCTGATCTAGCCCCCTCCCTATTTTGTGGATGAGGACATAAAGGCCCCCAAAGAGGAGGTGACTTGCCCAGGTTTATGCACACAGGTGCTAATGGCAGAGCCCAGATTCACATCATTGTCCTGTGACCTCCAATTTCAGTGTTCTTTCCAATGCCTCACAACCCAACAGATATTTATTAAGTAGATCACAGATTTAGATGTGGAAGAGACCATCCAACCTCAACCCCACCCCCCTCATTTTATAGAGGAAGAAACTAAGACCCACAGAAATTAAGTGACTCGCTCAGACAGTGATTGATTATTTGGGTCAGGATTAAAACTCGGGTCTTCTTGAGTTCCAAGATTAGCCTTCTAGCTCTTACATGCCTGAGCTGTGAACCAGGTGCTGTGCTAAGTCCTGGGGATACAGAGGCAAAAAAAGGGAATCATCTCTGTCTTCAAGAAGCTTGTATTTTACTGGTGAAGGTGGAGGATAGGACATGGACATAAACACAGTGACACTCATGAAGTGACTTGTCTAACATCGTGTGGGCAGTCAACGTCAGAGGCAGAATGATGGCTGAGAATGTTTCCTAAAAGACTCAGGGAGGTCAATAGACCGTTATTATTCTGTGGCTCAGTTGTGTCCAACTCTTCATGACTCCATTTGGGGTTTTCTTAGCAGAGATACTGAAATGGTTTGCTGTGTTCTTTTCCAGCTCATTTTATAGATGAGGAAACTGAGGCAAATAGGATTAAGTGACTTGACCAGGGTCACACAACTAGTAAGTGTCTGAGGCTGTATTCGAACTCAGGAAGATGAGTCTGATGCTAGGCCTGGCATTATGATGGTGCCACCTGCCTGCCCCTTAGACCTTTATCGAAGGATGTTTTAACTCACAGGGAATAGTTTAAGTCTTAGCAGGATACACCCAACAGGTGCAAGGGAAGGATGATTCCCCAGAGTGAAAAGATTCCATCCATGTTCAAGTCATCAGCCTTTGGGAGTGATGGCTAGAACTTGGCAAAAGAAGAAAGAAGGGGAGTGATGCTCCCATAAGAAGGTCTCCTTTGACTTGTTCCACCAAGCTCTCATTGTTCCTTCTAGGCAATGGGTAGGACCCCAGGGTCCTTCACCTCCCTGCCTGGGCACTTTGATGGCAGAGGAAAAGACCATAGGCTTTATCAGGAGGATTGGTTTCCCATCTTGAATGTCTCAGCCAGGGAGCTGCCGTAGATTGTCTGTAGAGACTCCAGCAAACAGTACAAACATGGTGGAATGGATGGTTCCATTGACATGTGTGGAAGGGCCAAGCAACAAGGAGAATGTGGATGGGTTTAGAGCTGAGACAGCTTGTCCAAAATGAACTCAGAGAGGTTTTAGTAAAGTAAGGGGTAGAGAGAGAAAGCAGGGCAATCCTGTGGCCCACATTCGGGGTTTTCCTGGCCTATAACATCACATGTGGAAATAAGGTAGAGACTGTCTTCCTTTCTCTACTTAACAGAAGGGGTTCATTTTTCTCCCAGTGTCCACCCAGTACATCATCATTATTGTCATCGTTATCATCATCGTTGTTGTCATAACTAAAATTCATATGGCAATTTAAGTCTTGCAAAGCAAGACTCTTTACAAGAATGCTGTGAAGTAACTGGTATTACTATCCCCATTTTACAGATGAAGAAACTGAGACTGAGTTTACAAGCTAGTAAGTCTCTGAGGCAGGATTTGAACTCAGTTCTTTTTACATCCAAGTCCAACGTTCCATCTGCCATTCCACCTAGCTCACCCAGAATTTCATAATGGCGAGTGATTGGGAGATCCAGTCTTGAAACAGATAGAAGACATGGCTCTCCAGTTCCTATACGAGCAGTGAGTAGTGGGATAAAGGTTGGATATGGAGTCAGAGGACCTGGGTTTGAATTCCAGCTCTGCTACCTGATGGCTGGGTGACCCTGGGTGGGTCCCTTGCCTTTTTTGGCCCACAGTTTTGTTTCTTTTTTTAAATCTATGAAACAACAAGGCTGAACTAAATCACCTCTAAACTCTCTTATAAATCTATGATTCTGTGGCAGGCAACAGCTAATTTTTGGGGGCAGCTATCTACTTCAGTGGATAGAGCACTGGGCCTGGAGTCAGAAAGACCTGAATTCAAATCTGACCTCAGACACTTACTAGCTGGGTGACCTTGAATAAGTCAGTTCCCTTGTCTGTAAAATGGGGATAATTGGAATTGTGATCATCAAATGAGACAATATGCCATACTCACAGGGCTTTGCAAACCTAAGGTGCCATTAGCTATTTGTGGTTGCTATGGCTGCTATTGTTATTCTTATGGAGGTCAGGAGGTATGTAGGGCATACCTGGGGATGTCACAGTTTGTGCTACAAAAGAGGAGTCCTCACTTTGTCTTGCTAGGACCAACCCCCCCCTTACTTTAACTCTGACTACCTCGTGATTTGGAAATAATTGGTCTTGTCCAATCTGTTTCCCTGGTGCTGCTGAGCCATGTATTTGTGTATCTGTACGTCTGAACATGTGTCTATTGGCTCAGGTGCGGCCCAGTCAGGCCCTGGGTCAGAGTTAGGATTGCCCAAGGCTCCCTGGAATCCATCCTCTGCTCTCGCTCACAGTCACCCACAGGAGAAATGCACTGGACATGTTACAGATCTCCAGGCTGCTTTTGCTTCTGGTCTCATGGAGGTCGCCCAGCAAGATCCAAAGAGAAATACACGTGCAGGCCAAGGCAAACCATACTCAGCAGGGAAACACTGTCATCACCCAACATGCCTGATCCTGTAGGCTTTTTCCTTAGGTGTGTAAGTCTGCCCAGAGACCAATGTGCCCCAAACATGGGCCTTCAAGACTCCAGTAAATCCAGGGCTCTAGGCCCTTGATAACTGGCTCCTTGAATGGGCTGGAGGTGAAAATATGAGGAGATATTTCCTCCCCTCTATCAACCCTGCCCCAGTGAAATTACTTCAGTGAACAAAAGAGAACATTCCAAAACAGAGCTTAGTATGGAATTCTGTATTGGTGTCCCTTAACACCTGCTTGTCCTCCAATGTGAGGGGTGATGTACTGGGATTTAGCCTGCAGGAAAATGAGAAGCTGGAGTGTTTGGGCCACCACTTACTTTGCAAGGCACCTCAAGGAAGGTCCCCAGATTTCAAGAGGACCCAGTAGGTGGATAACTTTCTGTCCCAGAGACCAAGGTTAGCCCTGGATACTTTGTTGTTTACTTTAGGGAGGTGAATGCTCACGGTTGTCTGGAAATATAAATTCTTTACATTTGAATCCCTTCACATGAGAAAGATGTATATTGAATGATGTGCCTAGTACTCTGGGACGGCACATCTCCCAAAACTTGCGGGTGTCATTGGCAATGGGGGCCCTGCGTGCTTGTCAAGTTAGGAAATGGTAAAGTAAGGGGCGTGCCTTCTTCAGGACTCTCCATTATGGGATGAGGGAGGCCACAGTTATCTTCATTCCTCATCATCCCACTGCCACCTCATAGTAGAGTCCCACCTGCCTCACAGTCTGGATTTATTTTTCCTGGCCCTATAACCAGCTCAAGCTCTTTCCCCCTTCATACCACGAGGGAGTTGTGAAAATGACAAGGAGAAGAAAATGGCCAGAACGTGGGGGTGAGGGTGGGGAGGCAAGGGGACCCTTCATGTTTGTGTTTGTTGTTGTGCGGGCAAGAAGGTATTCTTTAAGGTATTTGTTGAAATCAGAGTTTGTTTTCTACACTTGTCCCAAATCCTAAATTTGGCTAAAATTAAATCTCAACTTCTAATAGGATTTATGGAAAAGTCGACAGGCAATTCACATTCTAGGAGTCTACAAGGACAAATGGGGGATCATAGATCTTGAGGTGTAATGGACCTCAGAGGTCATTGGGTCCAAACCTTCATTTAATAATTGAAGAAATAAAGACTTAGGGAGATTGAGTGACTTACCCAGGATCACACAAGTTTTATTGACTTTTTTTTTCAGTTGACAAGTGTTTATTTTCTCTCCCACCTGAAAAAATAAAAATAATAACAAAACCCTTAGAACAAAAACTCATAGTCAAAGGAAACAAATTCCCATTTTGGCCACACCCCCAAACATCACACAAGTGTTAAAGGTCAGACAGTGGATCTGAACCCAAATCTTGCGGCTATGGAGCCAAAGCTTTCTATGTCCTCTCTGTCAGTGAACTTCCCCAGTCTGGAAGCAAAGTCTATCCCTCAATACATAAGGTGAAGTTATGCACCAACCCCTCCCCATACCCCACACTGAAGCATTTCTGGATTTGGAGTCTGTTCTAGAGCTGCTTGAGGGAGGTCCTGCCCCAGACTAAGGCAGGCTCTAGCAATAGCAAAGTGGTCCTAGAGGCCCAGCTCAGGTCTAACCCGATTTCATGAGATAGGTGGTCATCTGGAATACAGACCACATACCAGAATAAAGTTGGTTAGGTCCCATTTTTCACTCGCTGTAAAATCTTGGAATGTCAGCTTTCCAGTCTGGTAGTGAAGAAGATGAGTGGACTGGCTGGCCGGAAAGTGTAAGTGTGGTTAAGGTAAGTTACGAAGAAGGGAAAGAATTCACAGTGTCTATCTGGAGGAAACCCAAATAACGCTGAAGCCCAGACAACCAGAATGGAATGCACCTTTCTACCTCCAAAGGGAGGTTGTCCTGCTCCCCTGCTGACAGGATCTTGGGGATGTCTTGTCTAACCCACATGCCTGGAAGAATCTTCGTGACTAGTCATTGAGCTTCTCCTTAATGAGCTCTTGGGAAAAAATATAGAATTAGAGGCAAAGATATAAAGTGAGAAGATTCTTAAATGGCCAGCCAGTCCAACTCCTTGATTTTACAGATTGACTGGACTGAGATACCCTTTGAACAAAATAACCAGGCATTTTTTGGGTGCAAGATGCACCCTCAGATGTTTGATGTAGGTTCTTGGACTGTAGATTCAGAACTGGAAGGTGCTTTAGAGGTCATCTTGTCCAACCCTCCCCACCCTCCCCTTTACAGGAGGGATTCTGAGACACGGAAAAGGAAAAGGACTCCTAGACTGTACACAGCCATCTTCAAGCACCTGAAGGACCACTATGCAGAAGAGGATTAGGGGAAGATTTCTGCTTGGCCCTTGAGGGTAGGTGGTACAGTGGATAACGCACCAGTTCAGGAGTGAGGAGGACCTGAGTTCAAATCTCACCTCAGACACTTGGCACTCACTAGCTGTGTGACCTTGGGCAAGTCACTTAACCCCAATTGCCTCATCCTGGGTCATCTCCAGTCATCCTGATGAATATCTGGTCACTGGATTCAGATGGCTCTGGAGAAGTGTGGCTGGTGACCTGCACAGCCCTCCCTCACTCAAAACAAGGTCAAGTGCAAGTCACATCATTATTTTTCTGATGGCATGATCTTCTTTGGCAATGAAGGATGAACACATGAGGGTAGAACCAGTCTGTCGGTCAGGCAAGGAGCATTTTGTGAGCATCTGCTATGTGTTAGGTGCTGTGCTAAGCTCTTTACAAATATTCTGTCCTTGGAGTGGGTGAGCTTCCTTGCACCCAAGATCCTCAAGCCACAGCTGGATGTCCCTTTGTCAGGGGGTGTTATGAGAGATTCCTGCCCAGGTACCCATCAAACCAGTTGACATGTGAGGTCCCTTTCAGCTCTGAGATGCTGGGATGTGAGGATCCCTCCTCTGGACTCCGAGGAAGAATTCCTTCAGAACACTTGCTGCCAATTTGTCATTCAACAGAGGCCTAGAGAGTTTCAGGCTGATTGCAATTGTCCCGCTGCCAGAGTCTGTCTCATTCCTAGGGGCGAGGTCAGTGATTAACACTGTGGTATGATGTCATATCTCAAGCAATGTGCCTCTCTCTCCTCTGCCAAGGGGGCGATTCTTATTCAGGCAAACTGACCAGCCCGTGCTTATGTGATGGAATGGGCAGGAGCTGGGACAGGGGACAACAAGGTTGGCCTGGTCAAATGCGAGTCAAATCCCATTTGTCACAATTACTATCGAGCCTCTCGGAGACTCAGCTTCCTCACCTGTAAAATGGAGATAATTGAGTGCAGGTGGTTTGGTGCTATGGCGCCCAGGTTCAGATCTCAGCCCTGCTGTTACTTGTGGGACTGGGGGACAGGGACAGCCCCTCTGGGCCACAGTTTCTTTATCTGTAAAATCGGGGGACTGGGTTACCTTGAATGTTCCTTTCTATATGTAGCTGCAGCTTCAGAGGATTCTTGTAAGACTCAGTTGTGATGACATTCATAGATGTTCTACAACCTTTAAAATCTCAGGAGAAATGTCAGTTATTATCAGTAGCATGGTGGATGGAGTGCTGGGTCTGGAGTCAGGAAGACCTGAATTCAAATTTGACCCCAGACACTTACTGGCTGTGTGACCCTGGTCAAGTCTTATATAACCTCTACTTGCCTCAGTTTCATAATAGTGCCTACCTCCCAGGATCAAATGAGACGATCAGCGTAAAGTGCTTAGCACTGGGCCTGGCACGTATAAAAGTTACTGTAATGATTATTTTCTCTTAATGTTTTCCCCAGTGTTGGCCATAGTACCTTCTTGCATATGGCAGATGCTTAAGAAATACCGATTAAATTAAAGGCTAGAAATGCTGCTTGAAAAGTGGACCTCCTCCTACCAAAAAAAATCAGATGTTACCCAAGGATTCTTAGGCCTTGGCTTCCAATATGGACATCAAGTGGGTGAACATTTTTTTATATCTATATTTCAATATAATTGGTTTTCTTTGTAATCCTCTCTATTTTATTTTATGTGTTTAAAAAGCTGACTCTGACAAGGGGTCCATGGATATCACCAAGCTGCCAAAGGGGCCCATGATACCAGGAAATTGAAGAAACTAGGCTCTAGGACAATCTGTTACATCAGCCCAGCAGACAGGGGCTGAGGTCTTACCTACTTGTAGCTGGCTACGTTTACGTGCATGGAGTAAGAGAGGAGCCAGGGAAGGGAAGGAGCATCAGAGAGAGAGCTTCATGAGATTCATGGTGAGGGAAATGTACCATTCCCAAAGCAAAGAATGGTCCCTAGACTTAGGGAAACAAAATGATTCATTTCTTTATTTTTAGCTGACTTTAGTATATCCAATGGGGTATGGAACTCTGAGTGTGAAACCTCCCTCCACTCATGCCGATGGGTGGTCAGAGACAAGATATGAAGCCCAATCTTCCTGGTTCCATGGTCAGCCCTCTCTGCTCCCTAATAGGCTGCTTCTTAGTGAGTCATTAGTATCAGTGTCATTCTTACCTCTAGGTCTAGTCTAGGACCCCATATCAGGCATTAGCCAATGTCTGAAGATGAGGCAATGATATCCATGTGTGCACACATGTAATTCTGTGTGTGTGTGCATGCATGGAGCCAGCCTGCATGCCAGTGAACACTGCCTGCTCCCCCTCTCCCCCATCACTCTGGTTGCATTCTCATATTTTTAGGCCCGAGTCATAATAAAAGAATCCTTATATTCCAAAATAACTCCGCAGATAAAACCGTGCACTATCGGCAAACCAGCTCCTCTTTTCAACAAGGGGAAAGCAGTTGGTTCGGGGTAAAGCTGAGTTCACAGTCTATAAATGGCGCGAACCCCCTCAATCTGACTCACTGTATTATAGCAAAGTCACTTACGAAGTCACTTATTTTTAGCATCTTAAAGAAACACCATCAACAGGGAGCGTTTCTTTCTGAGAAAAGGACATGCCTGAGTGAATATGGCACTCTGCAACAGTGGGAATGGAATTGGATGAGAATCCCAGGTCCTGGATTCAAATTCAAACTCTACCATTTACTAACTGTGAGCTCCAGCAAGTCATTTGATCTCTCTTAGCCTCAGTTTCCTTATCTGTAAAGTGAGGGAATTGGACTTGATATGGAATTCTTAACTTTTTATGTGTCACTGGACCTTTGGCCCAGTCTGGTGAAACCCAAGGACTTCTTCTCAGAATCATATTTTTGAATACATACAATGAAATACAGAAAGCTTACAAAGGAAACCCATCATGTTTAAATACAGCTATCAAAATATTTTAAAACCAAATTCAAGGACTCCTTAAATCTTTCCGTGAGTTCTTTGGTGATCAATGAAGTGGTCCACAGGTGAAGAACCCATGGTTTAGAGGAAATCTGAGGTCCCTCACACACCTATGGCTCTAGCTGTGTGTCCTTGGACATGTCACCTCATGTTCCTTGAATCAGTTAATTACTGAGCTCCCTCCCGTTTTTCATTCTATGATGCACAGAAGCGAACTCTCCAGGACTTTTGCCTGACTGCCCTTCTCTTCTATGATGAAGTCCATTCTGAGACCCACTGCATGCCATGTCCAGCCACTGAAAAATCATTTCACCTTTGTTTCAAAGATTTTGTTCTCCTTTCTTGTTTCAGTGATGGATGAGGTGAATAGGACAGAGGAGGATTTTTGTTCATTGAAAAGTTTAAATTAATTTTAAAAATCTAACTAGAACTACAAATTTGGTCATCTGCATAGTTGGAGGAAATTTCCACACTGGAACGTCTCCACACAATTAAATGATTGATCCAGACCCTCCTTAACCCCCGGTAAAAATGCCAACAGCAAAAGTAATTCAGAGGAAGCTGAGAAGAGCAAAAATAAAAGAGTTAATTTGTTAAGCTGTTGGCCTAGATAAGAGGGATTATTCCTGCTTTAAGTCTGCCAATCTCACAATATTCTCTCAGATTTGTCCAACGTGGTGATGGTAACTTGGATGGCCATCATCATCATCCCCGCCCCGCCCCCCCCCATTCTACTGTGTCTGCCCAGTCAAATAAATATGGCACACTGCCCTCTAGAGGTAATCTAAACCAGAAAGCTTTAAAAGTAAACAAACTGGGTGAATAAACCCACGTGTGACTGATTGACTGTGCAAAAGTAGGCGAACCCTTTGCACCCCGGAAGCCTGTGTGCTGGGCATTCTAGGAACAGGCATTTCAAAGCAGAAGGTGGAGAAGGCGTTCCCTTTTTGCTGAGTGGGCTGGTCCAGGAGAGGCTCAGTGAGGAAAGAACAATGAGCAAATTCATGAAATATCTTTCTGTTTATTCCTCAATACCTGTTTCTTTGTTCACCTGGAGCTCATTGTATTTTTAATAATTGGCCATTGGTAGATAACTAATAAATAAAATGGTGTTTGGAGTTTACAAGTCTTAGAGGTCATCCCATCTCAATTGATGTATCTTTACTAGAAAGCTTTAGGCAAGTGAGAAGGAGCTAATTGGCTTTCTCAGCCCTTGTGACTGGAATCAACTGTGCCACCATTCCATGCCTCTCCCCTCCTTCCTATTCCTGTAATACAGAAAGGTTATTCATGAACTTGCTTATTGTTTTTCCTAGTCAGGGACATTATCCAGTGCTGTGGGTTACCGTTGTGTATGAAGGATGTCAGCAATTCAGTTTAATTGAACAAACATTTATTATGTATCTCCTATGTTCATAGTACCATGTGAGAC
Source organism: Notamacropus eugenii (assembly GCF_028372415.1). Classification (NCBI taxonomy): domain Eukaryota; kingdom Metazoa; phylum Chordata; class Mammalia; order Diprotodontia; family Macropodidae; genus Notamacropus; species Notamacropus eugenii. The sequence continues at coordinate 19,525,360 of NC_092874.1, forward strand.
CCTGAGGCAAGACTTCAGAGATGAATGAAATACAATCCCTCGTCTCGAGAAACCCACAGTCTAGTTGGGAAAATAAGACAAGACTTGGTTGAATGAGATCAATCAATAAAGGATCAGTATCCATCAAGCCCCTACTACGTGCCAGTGCTCATAATCCATTAGATTATCAGGTCCTTGAGGACAGGGATTGTCTTTTGCCTTTTTGTGTATCCCCAAAGCTCAGCACAGTGCCTGACACACAGTAGGTGCTTAATAAATGTTTATTGATCGATTGATACAAATGCAGTCCCTTCCCTTAGAGAGCTCATATGTATATATGCACACTCACATACATGTATACGCATGTTTATGTGTCTCAGTGTATACTTATGTGCATATTTAACCACAAGTGCTACTGGAGTCAAGTGACTAGACCAAGGACACACAGGAAGTGAGTGACAAAGCAAGGATTCAATCCCAAGTCCTTCAGACTTAACACTCTCTCCACCTTCCCATGATATAGAATGAACAATACGTTTGGGGTCAAATGACCCTGGCTTCCTATCCCAGCCTCGTTACTTATAATACTGAGCAAATCATTTTACTGAGCCTTAGTTTCACTGTCTCTAAAATGGGGGTAACACCTATACTCTTCATCACGAACTTCAATTCTACTAGGATTTGTTGAGTGCCTACTATGTGCCAGTCACAGGGCTGACAATGGTCTCTACCTCCCTCCATTTCATATCTATTATGGAAAGAAGGAGGGAGGAATTCATATGTGCTCAGATAACTAAATACCCAGTAATTTAAAGGAGTGGACAGAGCATTGGGACTGTGCTTTGAAGGAAGATAAAGGAAATCTCTGGGGGGTGGGGGTGGGATTGGGACAATTAATAGTAATAGCTAGCATTTATTTATATTGATGTGTTCATATATTTAAATATATTAGTTACATAGTGCCTTAAGATTTACAAAATACTTTACATATCTTATCTCATTGGATCTTCACAACAACCCTATGTGATGGGTGTCATTATTTTCACCATTTTACAGATGAGGAAACTGAGGCAAGGAGAAGTTAAGTGGTTTGCCCAGCATCACATTGCTAGGAAATTCAGGATTTGAACTCAGGTCTTCTTGACTCCCATGTCCAGAACTCTAGGTAATGATGTGCTGAAAGTGTTCTAGCTCTTATTAGTGTTACGTTGCCCTCGAACCCATGAGCTCCAACCCAGGAGAAGAGAACCAGACATTCTGTCCTAATGCATCACGCTGATGCTTGGTTGACGTTGAAAAAATGTCAAAGGTTTGTCCTACCCCATGGCTCACAGAGTTGACTTATATAGTCAAAAAGAAGGGAATCCTTGTTAGTGGCTAGAGCTGCTCAAGTCAGCCAAAGCCCCCTCCAGATGCTAGTGTGTGGTCACTGGTCATGCATTTCTGTTTGCTGAATTCCATACCGCCAATGCAACTGTCTTGCCTTACTAAAGATCCACAGGGGAAAAAAGTTATGTGTGCTAGTATGCAGGGTAAGAAAGTCCAAATGGAGCCTGGGAGACCACACTGCACTCCCTCAGCTCGGGGTAATGCTTGATACAGCAATGTTTATCCTGTGGGCCCAAGGCCATGGAAAATGTGCCATCAGTCTTAATGGGGGTGAAACCAGCTGGAGGCTCCCTCATTGGCTACTCCTGAAGTTACAATGATGTCACATTAGAGGAGATGGAGGGGCCCTTCCAATCCAAGCACATTTTTCAGATTTTAAAAATACATTGCATTTTAGTGAAATAACTCCTGATCAGGGACTCAGCCATTGTCAGAAAAACAGGTCCATGACTATTTGCCCTTAAGTAGCAAACACCCTTTTTCTTTGCCTTACTTCATACAAAGGGGATGGGGGGAGATTGGTTTCAGTCCAAAGCTGACTGGCTATTCCTTGGATACAACGGATAGTACTCATTCGCAGCTTCATCTGAGTAGAGGAGAATTGCATTTTCTTTGTCACTGGCATATAGTTGCTTTAAAAAAAATCTGTCCTGGGAGTCAGTAGGGTACGATGATGATGATGACAATGACGACTAATATTTAGATAACGCTTCTGGGTTCGCAAAGTGTTTTATGTGTGTTGGCTGATTTACTCTTCATAACAATCCTCTGACATAGGTGCTAGGATTATCCTCATTTTACAAATGAAGAAAGCGAGGTTCAGTGATTTGTCCAGGGTCACACAACCAGAAAGTGGCTAGAGAGCCAGATGTGGAACGGGGAAGATCAGTGTCACCTCTGACATTTAATAGCTGAGTGATCATAGACAAGGAATAACCTTTGTGAACCTCTGTAAAATGGGGATAATAATAGCTGTCATATAAACTAAGCCTAATCCTAAATGCTATGAGTAATATGCTATGAGTAATACATATAAACAACTATGAATTTCAGTTAACACCTTAGCTGTCCATTAAAGTGATCATAGGACTGGCAATTGAACATTTTATTCCCTAAAATTTCTCTCTTGTCTTCTGTCTCAGAGCCTGACCTCCTGCTTGAGAGTGAGATGCTCTATGATTCCATCCCCAGAAGAGGGCATCTCTAAGGTTCTTCCATCTTGGACCCTAAGCCATCATAGCTCAAGGACGTAGGGCATAGGCTTATAAAACCTGAAAGGATTAAGTCCAGCTAGAGAATAAGGAGAAAGGTCTAGAACACTACCCCAAATCCCATACTTTATAGATGAGGAAACTATATTGAGAAGAAGAAAACTAGACCAGGGTTCAGGTCCCATGTCTGATACTTATTACTTGGAACAAAACACTTCACCTCCCTCAGCCTCAGTTTCCTTATCTGTAAAATGAGGAGCTTGGCTAGGTCCCTTCCCATTTTAGGTCCTATAGCCCTAAATACTGGTGAAGGTAAGTGCATTGAAAAGTCAAGCTCATGTGGCTAGTTCATGACAGAGCTGGGACTCATCCCCCTAGTTCTGTGGTCTTTGGACTGAGTCATATGACCTGGTCCATCATAGAGGCCTCACTCCAGCTCTGCTCAATCAGCATTACGTTTCAGATCACTAATATTTGATGAAGCATGACTCTAGTGGCAGAATATCTTGAATTGAGAGGACAGATTTCAGGCTTCCTTATTAAAATATGTGTGCCCTCACACACACACATAGTACACTCACGCTCTCCCTTTCTCTCTCACTGTCTCTGTCTCTCTCCAATCAGTCAAAGGAGCATAAAATAATCATTTGTATCTTCAACATCCATCAACATGTTAAGGTCCTAAGAAGCCCTATCCCTAAATCAGGTGAAATGAAATAAAACTGATTTCTTTGATCTACTCCAGGGCTATGCATGTTCCCCTGAATGACACTTGGCTGGTTTCTAAGGTCAAGGTTTTCATCCACAGGCATCCTCCTTTGTTGGATGCTGGTTGTGTGACCCAAATCTCGACTGAGCTGAGTTGAAACAAGGCATCTATGATGGAGACGGTGGGATGGAGTGATAGATTAGGTCAGGAGATCTGGACTCTTCATCTGGATGTGTCACTTACTAACTATGGAACGTTGGACTCAAGTATCTCATTCTCATGTAGACAATTTTACTTCTTCAGTGAATCTGTTTTCCATAGATACAGGCACTCCCTTCCGTGAGGCCAATTGCCAGGTATCCATCCCTTCTCTGGTGGGACTCTCAGTCCCATCCTCTTCCAAATCCCTCAAAGGGTCCATCTTCTACTGAAGTCACTGGGCTCTTAACTTATGACTCATAAAATACACAATGAATCTTTAGAGCAAATGAGATTAATGTTGAAAAAGGCAACAAAGGGGCTAGATACAGCTGTACAACAGAGGGGGAGAGAGGCCTAGTCAATTCTCATTAGAAGAATCTACTCAATTTATGTGATAACTTTGTTATATATTTAAAAGAAATAGTAAGTTGTTCATAATAGACTTGTAGTTTCATGTGCAGTCATTTTATTATACGATGTTATGGAAATGCTTGTTTTATTCCATAAATTAAAATTTTAATAAATGAAAATTTATAAAAGAAGTAATGAAGAAAGGCCTGTTCAGTAAGTCCAGTGTAGACAGCGCCCTATGACCAACTTTCTTTCAAAGATGGAGGTATTGTAGAGACAGCTGTCACAAATCCTGCCAAAGATGGGTCCATCCAAATGTAGCCAGAGGATTCCTCCGTTGTCCACTGTGAGGTATGATGATGCCTCTCATGTCATGAGTTTATCCTGTCTGACTGACTCCAGAAGATGACTTCTAAAGATATTCAATTTCTGAAGATACTTTGATTATATGATCTTGTGTCTGGACCTTATTCCAAACTCCTTATCCCATAATTCTTCTGGTCCAGAAGAAGCCTGGCTCAGTGGATAAAATGCTAGAGTTAAGAAAACCTGAGTCCGAATCCCCACTCCAATACTTAGCATCTTTCTGCCTCAGTTTCCTCCTGTGTAAAAAGGGAAGCATTGCATTCATAAGGTTGTTGTGAAGATTAGCTATGATAATGTATATGAAGTACTTTGCAAATCTTAAGATGCTATATAAATGTCTGTTATTGTTGATGCTAGACATAAAGGTGTTCACAGATGTAATCCAATTCATCCTTTGAGCTCCTCTGAAACCGTAGGGAGGGTTAATCTGCATACATTAAGCATCTACTGTATGTTCTCTGGATACAAAGCCAGAAAAGCAGCCGACCCTGCCCTCAAAGAATCACTGACTTGATCACTTGAGGAAGGAGCAGGGGACCAACAAATCAGAGAATCCTTCCAATAAGAGTGGGCAGAGGACCTGACTGGAAGGGACCTCAGAGTATTCTAATCCTTCCAACAAGATAATGTGTTGAGTGCTCGGTAAGTTATATCCACAAAAAATGGTAGTGATATAATTGGATAATTATGTCCTACTTAAGGAGCCTTAAAGAATTTTTAGTGCAAACCCCATGATCACAAACCCTCAGAGGTTTTTAATCCACTAAATGGGAACCACTACCTGCCCCCTCATTTTACAGATGAAGAAACTGAGTCCCCTAGAGGCGAAGGGTGACTTGTCCAATGGCATACACATAGAGAGTGGCAGATCTGGGGTTCAAACCGAGGTCTTTTTCACTCTTTCAACTGCACAACCCTGCTTGGGAATTAAGGAGGGGAAAAGGTTGCCGGTGGGGAGGCAGTGGGTATATTCCAGGCATGGGCAATGGAGAATGGACTGTGCAAAGAGGTAGAGGCAGATGGAGTACCCAGGCCAGGGAAGGGTAAGCCAGCCAGTCTGGTTGAAAGGTCAGCATGTGTGAAAGGGAGGCGTACAAAAGGAGTCCAGGAAGGCAGAGTGTTATCTCTTATTTCTCTTTGAAAAATGCAGCAAATTAAATCAGAGTCCCGGAGCCTTGCTCACCGGCTGTGACTTCTCCATCTTCTCTGTTAGCTGGGCCTGCCCATCCGGCTCGCTTGGTTTTACAACAACCTGATATGACCCCACAGCAGCCAACACTGGTTGGTTTTCTCCTCCTGCCTCATCCCCTCTCACCCCTCGCCCCATACCACTCTGATGTTCCTCAGAAGGCTACAGGATTGTCAACAGAGTAGCCATGGGGAACCTTCTGGGAGGTACTCAGGACTCTGACAAACCAAAGACATTGGGCAGACCCAGGGACATAGATGGAGAATTTGGGTTTTAAGAGGAAGGAAAAATAGAAGATGACTGGAGAAGGGGTGGGGAAGAAGGGAGGAAGAGCAATGGAGAGAGAAGACAGAGAAGGAGGAGGAGGAGGATAGAGAGAGTGGGAGAGGGGAAGGGGGAGACAAAGGAAGAAAGAGAGAGACAGAGAGAGAGACAGAGACAGGGAGAGACAAAGACAGAGACAGAGAGAGACAAGAGAGAGACAGAGAGAGACAAAGACAGAGGCAGAGAGAGACAGAGAGAGACAAAGACAGAGACAGAGCAAGAGAGAGAACAATCTTTGTCTGGCAGCATAGAGGTGATCCTGCTGGGGCAGAGAGGAGGGGACATGTAAAACCAAGGGAGAACGGCATCAGTACCGATTCCAACATGTGCCAGCTTCCAAGAGGAGCTCCTTGGCCCCATAACGTAATCACTTGGTTTCCTAGACCACTGAGAAGAGCTGGTGTAACACATTGGAGAAGGAGCTAGCTTTGGAGTCCTAGGAGTTGAGTTCAAATCCTGACAATGTTACTTTACTCACTGTGTAACCCGGGGTCAGGTGCTTAATTTCTATCTCAGTTTCATTATATGTGAAAACAGGGCACTAGAGTAAATCACCCCCAGGATCTCTTCTTGGACTGGTCCTGGGATACCATTGGTCTTGGGAACTTCTGAGGAGGAAAGCTCTTCACTAAAGCAGATCAGCATGAAGTCTCAGTTGCCTGAGACACTTAGATGATGTCATGATCAGAGCTACCATTTAGGTTTGCTGAACTCTTTACAAATATTTTCTCATTTGATCTTCACAACAACGCCGTGAAGTAGGTGCTATTATTATCCCCATTTTATGAATGAGAAAACTGAGTCTGAAAGATGGTCAATGATTTGATAAGAGTCACACAGTTAGTGAGATGAGATTTGACTTTGGGTCTTTGTGCCTCCTACATTCTTTCCGCTACACACCTTTTTTTGCTGTTGTCCAGTCAGATCTAACTCTTTGTGACCCCATTTGGGCTTTTCTTGGCAGATATTGGAGTGGTTTGCCATTTCCTTCTCCAGCTCATTTTACAGATGAGGAAACTGAGGCAAACAGGGTGAAAATTGACCTAGATTAAGAGACTTGCTCATGATGACACAGGTAGCCTGTGTCAAAGGAGGACCTTAAACCTCCATTTTCCTGACTGGGCATGGACAGCCTTCTATCCAGTACTCTAAGGCAGAGAATCAGTAAGACACATTCTGATAGAAAATGGGGTATCATTGAATAGAAAGAGAAGAGAGAATCCCTAAACATAGGTGGAGAGCTCCCATTGCTCACTTAATGTTCCAGCCCCCTTTATTGCCCCTCTCTCCTCTCCCAACCCCATCTGCACCTGGCTCCTCACTGAGAATTGCTCTGAGATGGTCAGCCAGGCTGTTGCTGTCGATTCCTCATCTGTCCCCTGCCTCTCCAGATGGAACAGAAATGACCTAGTGGAAACCATTCTGTGTTCTCCTTTGCTTCCCCTCACCCCAAATTTCTGAAACCAGGAAGAATCTCCAGTGCTCTGTGGGTGGATTGGTGGGTGTTGTTATCAGGAAACCCCAAAGCCCTCCTGGGCAGACAGAAGACTTCCTTATCCTGGGGCAGCATCTCTCTCCATTCTGGCCTGAGCTTTGAACTTGACAAGGTTACCTGTGTGAGCTGGAGGCTCTGAGTCCTGGTGCCCAATCATGGGTTCCAGTGGGTCACAATTAGACCAGTGGCATCAGTGTAGATGAGATGGTATCAGGCAAACTACAAAAGCAGGGTTAGTCCTCTCAGGGTCGCATATCTGGCTTCATAAATATGTAATAACACCTTGCTGGGTCGAATTTCCAGCCTGAGCCAGAGAACCCTTGGTGCTAATTATCTTCCTGTGTACAACAGACATGTGGCTAATGATAGAGGATCTTAGACGTAGAAGCAGGAACCTTGAGGATCAGTTCTGAAAGACTTGGACACAAGGCATAAAAACCTAGAATTTCGTAGCTGCAAGGAACCCAAGAGATCCTTTTCAATATCCCACCTACTGTAGGAATGCTTTCTACAACATCCCTGACAGGTGCTCACTAAGCCTTTACTTGAATACTCCAAACAACAGTGAGCTCACTCCTTTACAGGGCAGAACCCACCCCACTGGCAGATACTTCTTTTGAAAAATCTCTTCCATGTACCCAGCCAAAGTATGCCTATTTGGAACATCAGCTCTGGCCAGCAGGATGAAATAAATTGACTCCTCCTCTGGCATGTCAAAGAGACAGAGCTTTAGATAGTTCCCAGAGCTGGAAAATGTTAGGCTTGTGAGGGGAATTTGAGAACATAGAGTTCAGCCTTTTCATTTAACACACGAAGAATCTGAGGAAAATAAAGGGACTTGGCCAAGGTCATGCAGCTAAGTGGGGGAGAGTTAGACCTTGAACCCAGATCCACTGATTCAAACTCCTGAGCTCTCCCTTCTGCACGGAGCTGAAAACATCTCCAAACATTTCCACCTCGAGGAGATGTTCTTTCAAGCCCTCTTGCGGAACTTGCCGATGTGCAGCGATAACGTACGTCTGACACCCGCTGATGCAGTGCCTACAAAACCCCAGATTAACACACGCTCAGTTCCACTAGAAAAGGACATCTCAGGCAGGCAGACCTCGTTTCCACATCTCCCTCTCAAAGCTGGGCTTTTTGGAAACCCGCAGATACTTGAACCTCCGCACTGAGAAAACATCTGTTTTTCATTTTCACCTGACATATTGGATCTTAAGGCATCATGCTGGGTGTGCAGCAGCTGAAACATTTTGAAAAAAAATGTAGCCTCTCCAAACTCCAAGCCTTCCAAACACATGGTGGAGAGAGAGGCGGCTCGGAAAGCAGTTTGGTATTTATTGGGGGAGGGGGGGGTAGGATTGTTTTCATTAAATCGGGGCTGTAGGGGAGGATAATGA